>NC_140175.1:39387818-39395318 GCF_963971535.1 Notolepis coatsorum
TTCTCTCCTGTGTTTATTATTTTATTTCTTTATTTCAACACCAACATTCATCTCTGTCATGATCAATACCTCATACGTGGCGAATAACATTGTAGGCTAACAGTAGTTACCTCATATACCCAAAAAACTCTGAAGCTTTTCAGTAATTAAGAAAATAATTCTTAGTATCCAATAAGCGCCAATGATCAATAGAATAGAATAGATCTTTATTTGTCATTGTTGGTACAATGAAAATTTGTAGGAACATCACCACTGGCATACAAACATAAAATATAGCATGTGCAAAATAATAATGTCAATAATAATAGTAATATAATAATAAAATATCAATGTCCCAATGTCCTCAATAATAATAACATATCATCATTGTCCCAAGTGCATTAGTGCTAGTGCAAATAAATAAATATAGATATTTCAGTGATAGTCCAGTGAGTTAATGGAAGGATGGGGGGGGGGGGGGGGGGGGGGGGGCGTTGACCTTGCAATGGATGAAATAGTGTATAGTGCAGCAATGCAAGTCCGGTTCACAGTTATTGTTGTAATGTGGAAGTGGGAGTTATGTCACCGGGGGTTGGGGACGGGCGGTGCGGGGGGGGGTGGGATGCGGGGGGGGGGCAAGTTGATGTTGATCGTTGAGCAGCCTGACAGCCCGTGGATAGAGGCTGTTGGTCAGTCTGCTAGTTCCGGACTGGATGGATCTATACCTTCGACCAGAGGGCAGCAGTTGAAAAAGATGGTGTGCTGGGTGGTACTGGGCCCCGTTCCATGTACGTGGTTCAACTAAGTCGATCAACATGTCCATTATCCAGCTTCAGTTAACCGATGTTCAAAGCCGGATTTTCCTGTTTCACAAAGGTGGATTCAGTCTCGTTAACTCAAGCCAGACTTGAGAGTCAGGCTCAAGTCAGGCTAGATGCGCGCTCCCGTTTTAGGTGGAAAGCCAGCACGTATCGATGGCAGAGACCCTGATTCTCAACGGCATTGATTGATTAATTGATTTAAGACTTTATTGACAGATTGCAATAGGCTCAATCGCCTCGCCGACAAGTTAAATGCGTTATCTATAGGCTAATTCTAAGTCCCTCATTACCTCAATCAATCAGATTATATTTCTTTAAACTTGCCTGCTGGATTGAATAATCAAATGAGATCTTGCTAGCGAAAATTATTAGTTAACTGTTATACAGAATTACGATACGGCTCTCTTACCCATTGATTGATGTATAGTCAATCTTTTACTTATCTTCTCTGTGGTGTAACGGGTTCTTCTTTTGACTTTCACACGGACGACCGGGGTTCAAGGCCCTAGTCTTTTCCTTCTTTTTGCAATATAGGAATAATTCAATTTGGTGCACGTTGAGAGCTATATAAAGAATGACATCCTCAATGCATGTAGATTTATAATATTTTAACTTAAAACCAGGCTACTTTGGCGTATAATCATTAATATTATATTCAAAAAAATCATATTGGAAACACAGGGATTTGAACCCCGGTCGCTGAATTGACAGGCATGAGCACTACCCGCTGGGCCACTGGGCCAGATGGGATAAATTCATTGTTTATACATTAATGAACGAGAGACCCGTGTTTAGAATATCCGTTGTTTTGAATGAAGTTTATCTCTTCATCCTCATTCATTAATGTGACGTCAACGGCTCATTCAATTTCTCAATCCGTCAAACAGCGCATCTCATCAGACATCTTAATCCCAGTTACAATTAAAATAACCACATCATTGTGTACATCGCACGAGCGAGCGCCACCGTCGCCACGGTATATATAACGTGCATTATTTAGGACAAAGTGAATTTAATATCAGCATTTTGGGTCCTATTTTACATTTCAAAAGCCCCCTCTGGAAGAATGGAGCACAAAAACGTAATTCAGAATGGTATAATGCAGATCGTAGACTGTGGGAATAGTTTCAGGAAACGGGCTGTCACTTCTTTGCGGGGGCGTGGCGATAGTTCAGGCTAACTTGAACTTGAACTCTGCTTTCGACAGGCTCAAACTTTTGGATATGTTGTCATGGTGATTTGGAAAATCCAGGTACATGAAATCGGAAAGTCAGGCTAACCGAGTTAGCCGGATAACTTTATCCGGCTAACTCGGTTATCCCGGTACATGGAACGGGGCCCTGGTCTTGTAAGATGTTATTTACACGACGTAGGCAGCGGGAGATAAAGACTGTGGAGATATCTGGGAGGCTAGCTCCAGTGATCCTCCTTGCAGCCTTGACCACTCTGTGGAGGGGGCCTCCTTCTCTGCCCTGGTGCAGCTAGAAAACCACACCAGTAGTCCGACATGATTCGACATGTCGACATCAAGCCGACATGATTAGAATTTTAAGAACTTCTTATTCTTATTCCGTTCTTATAATGATGGTCAGAATGGTTATAGATAGAACTAGAACTCCTAAATATAATTGTATTGGCATAGTTTGGATCTTTTGACATTTACATTTAGTCATTTAGCTGACGCTTTTATCCAAAGCGACTTACAAGTTCTGTACTACTACAAAAACCTACGGGTCCGCAAAGACGACTTCAAACTTGAAATGCTAACAAATGAGGTACTCAAAACTCAAAAACCTGAGCGCCCTCCAACCTAACAAGGCCACTGGCCATGACAACATCCACCTCCAAATTCCTCAGAGACTCAGCAGCCGCATCACCCTAGTCATCACACACATAATAAACCTCTCCATAAAACAGGGCACGTCCCCAAAGACTTCAAAATTGCGAGAGTGACACCCCTGCACAAAAAGGCAGCAAATTAGACCCAGGCAACTACCTCCCTGTTTCTATTCTTACCTCCATCTCAAAAGTCATGGAAAAAAGAGTCTACGAACAGGTCGAAAAGTACCTTGCGGAAAAAATCGAATCTACGAATTCCAATCTGGCTTCAGAACATCCCACTCCACTGACTGTTACGAACTGGCTCAAGCTAGCAACAAGAATGGGAAGACACAGGCACAATTTAAGAAATAACAAAGAATTTAGCAGTGTGTGGATGAGTGTATGTGCAGCATGAATGTTGTAGGTGTAAAAGCAAGGAAAGCAACCAAAACAAATAAACCAAAGACAGCAACCAAACAACCAAAGAACCAAACCAAAACAATCTTGATACCCACACAGTTCAAAACCTGACAGCCTTTCTTCCCTGTTTGATACCCACACAGTTCAAAACCTGACAGCCTTTCTTCCCTGTTTGATACCCACACAGTTCAAAACCTGACAGCCTTTCTTCCCTGTTTGATACCCACACAGTTCAAAACCTGACAGCCTTTCTTCCTGTTTGATACCCACACAGTTCAAAACCTGACAGCCTTTCTTCCCCTGTTTGATACCCACACAGTTCAAAACCTGACAGCCTTTCTTCCCTGTTTGATACCCACACAGTTCAAAAACCTGACAGCCTTTCTTCCCTGTTTGATACCCACACAGTTCAAAACCTGACAGCCTTTCTTCCCTGTTTGATACCCACACAGTTCAAAACCTGACAGTCTTTCTTCCTGTTTGATACCCACACAGTTCAAAACCTGACAGCCTTTCTTCCCTGTTTGATACCCACACAGTTCCAAACCAGACAGTCTTTCTTCCTGTTTGATACCCACACAGTTCAAAACCTGACAGTCTTTCTTCCTGTTTGATACCCACACAGTTCAAAACCTGACAGTCGTTATTCCCTGTTTGATACACACACAGTTCAAAACATGACAGACATTATTCCCTGTTTGATACCCACACAGTTCCAAACCTGACAGCCTTTCTTCCCTGTTTGATACCCACACAGTTCCAAACCTGACAGTCTTTCTTCCTGTTTGATACCCACACAGTTCAAAACCTGACAGCCTTTCTTCCCTGTTTGATACCCACACAGTTCCAAACCTGACAGTCTTTCTTCCTGTTTGATACCCACACAGTTCAAAACCTGACAGTCTTTCTTCCTGTTTAATACCCACACAGTTCAAAACATGACAGTCTTTCTTCCTGTTTGATACCCACACAGTTCAAAACCTGACAGTCTTTCTTCCTGTTTGATACCCACACAGTTCAAAACATGACAGTCTTTCTTCCTGTTTGATACCCACTTTGACCCTTTGAACCTCCCTCTCAGGACAAACCTCCCTCTCAGGGTGCAGTTCCCTCTCTCAGGGCGCAGTTCCAGGCCTGGGTCCCCCACACAGTTTAAAACCACAAGGACTGCTCTATTCTGTTGCGGATGGCTAAAATATAAATGTATTGGACCCTGTGTGCTGCCTGTCTGAAACTTCGACCACAGGTCTTGGTAAGTAGCTGATGGCTATGCATTGATTACACTACTGGCAAGTATTTCATACCACTTTATGCAAAACATTTTAAATCAGAATTATCCCTTCAAGTAAATATACTCACGCCTCAAAGGGTTTACCGGATATCATAGCTCTTGTATACTCAAAACACAAGGACCAAGCCTAGTAGCTGTAACAATATAACAATATTCTCACAAGCCATCGCCATTAACTGACCCTGTTGCTCCATCAAAAAAAATAAAACACCTCCATCCTATATGGGATTCCAGGAGGTGAAGGGAGCAGATGGGCGCTGGAAGACATTAGCTGGGGCCGGTTAGTCAGGTCACCACGCTGGCCATTGTCGCGCCCAGACCCCAGCCGCGCGCCCACATTACCAGGTCATGTTCTGGAAGCGAGGGGTCACAACCCCTCAGCCCCCCCGCCATGACTTAGGAGCCAACTACGATGTAATTACAGCCAGTTGGACTGGCTGGAGGAGCGGCTATAGGAAGGGGGGGGGGGGGGGCCTCTAGACTCCCGTGTCTGTCCCCCTCTGACCCAGACATAGGGTGCCCAAACAGGGGCCAAGACCTGCTTTTGTCATCCGCTGACCCTGAGACAATGGAAGGATCAACAGACACAACGTTTAGAGAGGGAGGAGGGAGATGGGGGAGAGGCAGATGAGAGAGAGGGGGGAGGGGTAGGAGGAGGAGGAGAAGAAGGAGAGAGACTGTGGTACAAGCATGATGTCTTTTGTTTTACAATTGGTTTTGATCATGGTGAAAACATTTGAAACAAAACAACCAAAATCAATACGAAAAAATTTCATTGTGATGTTCATCTGCTAGAATATGCAAATAATCTGCTTTGTGTTATAATGAACAACATCATCCCTTGCAGAAAAAGCCACTTGTATTTTACATGTGTTTCAAATGTGTTTCTGGAACACTTCATATGTGCTAATATGATCTCACGTGTACTTGTCCTTGTCGTCACATGTGAAAAGGTGGGTTTCTCATGTTATTTTGTGGCTTATGTAAATGTTATTTATTTTATATGGAATATACTGTATGTAGCCTACTTATTTGTAATACAGTACTTACTCATGTTACATTTTCAATACAATATGTAAATATTAAGTAATACGTTATGGCTATAACATAATGTACATTATGTACCTTTTTTCCTGTGGTCCATTAGTACTTTATTTACATGTTTTAAGCGGTATCAGGCTGAAAGACAAGTAGTAATAACGTGTCAGCATTTTAACACAAGCCAGATTCACGTGGCTCATCTGATAATGGATGGTACTGTACAAGCGTGATATTATCTTCTTGTATTGTGTATTATGTTTGATTTGGATCATGTCCCAAAGACATTCAAAATAAATCAACAAGAAGAATAATGTTATTTTGATATCCATCTGCTTTAATGAAGAAAAAATATGTATCAACTTCCTGTTCCATTTGACCGAACGAGAGAATTACAAACAAGCATGACACCAGATGAGACCATGGTGAGCTGATACAGAAAGCCACAGACATCCCACAGATCATTAGGCTGTTATCTGTGGCTGTATCAGAGGAGGAGGAGGAGAGGATGAGGAGGAGGAGAGGAGAGGGGACAGAGAGGAGAGAGGGGGGTGGTAGTGGTGGTGTTGGAGGGAGAAGTGTAACAAATCTGTGACTGCTTTGAGGATGATAAGCATCACTTTATCACCAGAGTGCAGCGGGGCCATTACAGCCACAGGACCATTAGCACTATCTGCTGTTATGATGCTCCAGCCTGGACCACATCTTCATGTTTTGTGTGAGGAAATCATTAAACATTGTATGTGTGCGTGTGTGTGTGTGTGTGTGTGTGTGTGTGTGTGTGTGTGTGTGTGTGTGTGTGTGTGTGTGTGTGTGTGTGTGTGTGAGTGTCTGTGAGTGTGTGTGTGGAGAGGAGAGAGAGAGAGAGAGAGAGAGAGAGAGGAGAGAGAGAGAGAGAGAAGAGAGAGAGAGAGAAGAAGAGAGAGAGAGAGAGAGAGAGAGAGAGAGAGCGCTAATCTAAGCACAAGGTTTGTGTAGTCCCACCTCTGTAGGGTGGAGATGTGGTTTGAATTTGGACGTGGGGTTTGAAACGATGGAATGAAATGAGCTTTGGAAACAATTGACATTTATTTGACACATGCCGTTATGAGTCAGTGGGATTATGGGGAGGATCCCTCCTATGTGAGTGTCTTTCAGGTCGATGTTTGGCAGGACTGGCGGGGCCGGCGCTGTGGGAAGCGCGTTGCGGATGTGAACCTGGTGTGCTTAGATCGCAGATCGACAAACATTCTCAGAGTTTCAGTCAACATCACAGGTCAGGTGAATCTAGTGTGTTGCCTGAGGCGTCTGATCTAGCACCAAAACACAGACGTTTTTAGAGAGAAAGCTATCAGCTGTGCGTGTGCAGAAGGATGAGTCAGCAGTCACTGTGAGGAGGAGGAGGAGGAGACGGGGCTGTTGGCAGCACGGTGTGTGTGTGTGTGTGTGTGGTGTGTGTGTGTGTGTGTGTGTGTGTGTGTGTGTGTGTGTGTGTGTGTGTGTGTGTGTGTGTGTGTGTGTGTGTGTTGTGTGTGTGTGTATGTGTGTGTGTGTGTGTGTTCCTGTGTGTTCCTGTGTGTTCCTGTGTGTTCCTGTGTGTTGCCCATCTTGCATGTGTGTGTGTTAATCTGCATGACAATTAAATACTTCTTCTATATGTGTCACTGTCTGAGGCAGTGGTGGAAGAAGTACACAGTTATTTTACCGTTTTTCTCCACTGTTAACACGAAGTGTGGAATATGTCTGGCAACGCACAGTCCGATATTGATTATTTGGTTGAAAACCCTACAGATTAAAGCTGCTAACAATAATTATCCTCTCATGTCTTATCGACATATCAATAGTTCTACAATAGGCTAATCACTCTATATCAGGGGTAGGCAACCCTAGGCACGCGTGCCTGCATAGGCACTCGGGGGCATGTGCATAGGCACAGGGGGCAGCAGTAAAAAAAATATATATATAATTTTTTATTTTTTTTTGCTTTGAAATATTATAGTGAAATATTTTGCACTGTTGTCGCATCTTGTTGAAATCTTCCCATAGGTTCTTTTTACTACCACATATTTAATTGAGACCCTTTATTTGTTTATTATTTCAATTTAGCTGGAAATACATGTTACATCATTCAGTAACATTTGCAGAGCCTTA
>NC_140175.1:39402818-39445318 GCF_963971535.1 Notolepis coatsorum
GTGTGTCCTCTCTCTCATCACTTTCTCTCCGATAGTTTGTGTAAACTTTTTTTTTTAGCCCTCCTGACCCAGATACACGCCAAGTAAACAAAGTTCCACCCTCACTTTATTCTCACAGGCTCACGACAGTGTCACCTAAGCTGCCTTTTAGCCATATTAAAAAACATGCAAAAAATTAAGATAATCCAAATATTATTATTATTATTATTATGTAAGAGTGAATAAACACTCCAAACAATATCATCTTAAAGTCAATTCTACCTGTGTTACATTTAAGTTGTTCCCCAAATTCTTCATATGCTTAATGTTTAACATTAATAATTGATGCCTTAAAACAAACAAGAAAACATTTGGGGGGGGGGGGGGGGGGGGCTTTGCTCTTAATAATTTTTTTATTTTTTTAAGACGTGGAAAGAGGAATTGTTTTGAAAGCTGGAATGTCTCAATGTGTAATAAGTATTATTGCGAGAGCATAAGTCTTTATCACTCTCGATTTGATAAGACATTTCCTTTCAACTGGTTTCTTGAGGGAAAGTGTTTGTCTTGAGGGGTGATTCCCCAGTGGCTCCGTAACTACCTGACTTTTTGCACTCTCTCCTAATCTCTCCTAATCTGGAGGGACAAGATTACTGGTAATCTAGTGCATCAAAGACACACCAATCCCTTTTCTAATATGGGATCTTAACACCGGATAAAGACAATTCACCATTCCAATCCAGGTCACTGGCAACGGCTGAGGAAGATTTAAGTAGAGGAATAAGATTTTACAAGTTTCACAGATTCATTAAGCCCTGGTGTGTTTAATCTACCATGTGTACACCACATCAGTTGAATACTTTACCCATTGCACTGATACTGTCTATGTAGAGGAGTCCATGCACTGTAATCCAGTGGTTCTCAAAGTGGGGTCTGGGAACCCCCAGGGGTTCCTTCCAGGGCGTAGTCTATCACGTGAGTGTGTTATACCCCACTTGCAACACAGTCCTTACTGTTTTAAACACAGCTTGAATGTGCGATCTCTGGATAATGCAATTTGAAATCACTCATCTAAAAGACTTAAATGATTCATTATGTCTATACAATTATTTCTTAGTTAAATGGACATTTCTCCACAGGCTTTTATACTAAGTCGACAGATAGAATAGATATAATCAAAGGAGTCTTTGATTGATTGATTGATTGAAAACTTTATTAACAGATTGCAGAATGGGTACAATACAGTACAGCTCAATACACACAATTGTTAAGGGGATGCAGACCATAGAAAGACTTTCGTCTTGTTTACAAGTCAAGTCAAGTCAAGTCAAGAGTTTTAATTGTCACGGCATACAGGTATACAATGAAATGCGGGTGGTCTTGCCCGCAACGATGTGCAATACAGTGGTACATATAATAGAATCAAAAGAAGAAAACAACATTGTGCAGTAACAGGTAGCAGGTAACATGGAGTGACATCTCGGTATCTGTACATAGTTATTTACAGAGCATGTGTGACATGCTAGTTAGCTTTGGTAGTGCAATACACTGTTCCTATTATTCTAATTTAAAGTGTCCTTTCCTTTGGCCATAAGTGTGCGTGTGTGCGACATGAGTGTGTGCCCTCATTTACATCAGGGTCCCCCATTTTCAATTCATCAGGACATATATGACATACATGACATACAGATAGTCAGTACTGCTACATCTATACATTTATGACATACCAGATTTGCAAATACATTACTGTTTGTGATACAGAAGGAGTCAGGAAAAGGGAGTATATACATTTGACGTAGAAACTGTACATTGGAGGAGGTTGGGTGGGGGGGGGGGGTTGGGTACACTGGGATATTGACAGCCATACTGGGTAATCTACATTGGAGGGGGTTGGGGGGGGGGGGGGGGGCACACTGTATATACAAGCAAAACTGTACATTGAGGGGGGGGGGGGGAGACACTGTACAAACAAACAAAATTGTACATTGGACTATTGACAAAACCATACTAGGTAAATGACTGTACATTGGAGGGGGTTGGGTTAGGATATTTACAGGGGCCAGTGTTGAATTGCAGTCTCCCGTAGGTGTCCCTTGAGAGAGGTTTTGAAAGTGGGTAGTGATCCACATTCCTTTACAGCTTTGGGTAGGGCGTTCCACATTGATGTGGCATAATTGCGAAACGTGTTTAGTCCCTTATTTGAGCCGAACCTGGGTTTAACATGATTTGTGGAGCTCCCTCTGGTGTTGTGATCGTGGTATTCACTGACCTTTGGGAAGTATTTTGACATGTACATGGGTACCTTGGTCGTGTAGTGTATCTTGTAGACCAGGCCCATTGCAAGTTGCTGTACTCTGTCGTCTACTCTAAGCCATCCTAGGTTGTCAAAGTGGGCAGGGGTGAGGTGGGTTCTAGGAGTAAGGTCAAGCAGTAGTCTGACCAGTTTGTTTTGAGATGTTTGTAATTTTAATGTTTTTAGCGCCTTTGAGGTGCTTTGGTACCATGAGGTGCAAGCATAGTCGTAGTACCCCTGAATGAGTGCTCCTGCCAGAGTCTTCAGGGTATTCTTGTTTACCAGAGAGGAGATCCGGTACAAGAATCGAGTTCGTTGGTTGACTTTTTTTATTACATTGGATGCCATTTTGTCACAGGAGAGATTAGCCTCTAGGATGGAACCCAGGTAGGTAATTTCATCTTTCCTTGTGACAATATTGTCACCCACTGTAACTGAGAAGCCGTCGGTCTTGCTGAGTTTGTTATTTGAACCGAAGAGAATGGACTCTGTTTTGCCCATGTGTAATGATAGTTTGTTATCAGCGAGCCATATGCAGTCGCTCTTGACTAGTAGAGGAATACCAATGCCCGTCTAAGGAGTCAGTGTAAAATGTTCCTATTCCTTCAACCAAAGCTCACTTTTCTTGTATTCTGACTGGACATATAATATTATCTGTATTGTCTGGTCTCTTTTGAAAGGAAACATTCTGAACTTTCCTCCACAAAGGAATCAGTGCTAATGTAATAGAGTTGCAGAGGTTTGAACACACTGAAGTAAACGTTTTGTTTACTCACATTTCTGTTTACAGCCAGATGCCTGTTTTTGAGTTACAGCTGAGGGGTAAAAGCTGGAAAACACAATGGTTCCATATTGAATCCTTGTCTAGTACAGGTCCAAAGTTGATAACAATCCTACAGAAAAGAAGTGTTTTACAAAGGTTTTTGTAATGTGTGTTAATTTGGCATGATTATCCAAAATGGCCATCCGCTGCCATTTATAAATTTTCTCCATCAGAGGTGACTGGTCCGTTCAGGACCCGGCCAAACCGGATGTGGTCACTTGTCCAAATGGCTTGTCAAATGATCATCGGCAGATGTTTGGTCTTGTAACCCGAGACTGGAAGCACGCAATAGGTTGGGTAGGGTGACGATCGAAAGGCGGCAAATTCAACTTTCCAACAATGTATTGGTTAAGCGGCAAAAACGCAGGCTGGAGCCGACACACGAGGGCAAAGAGCCGTGACTTGCGTGCGACTGTGTGACGCCATCGGGCCGTCCGATGCTTAAGAGGTTAATTTAATGTGTGGCTTTATTATCTATTTATGTGAATTTATGCAAAGGAAAGTAAGGGAGAGGAAGGGAGGTTGATTAAGAGGTAAAATGACAGCACAGCAAAACGCTTTTTTTGCAAGCAAAAATACTTTTGGCTTGCATGACACCCCTGCGCTGATGCACAAAATATGAACCTGGTAGCACTCGGTTCACAATTCACGGTTCACCTTCAGCTTAAGCTGAGCCAAAGAAAATGCAGCAAGCAGCGTAGCAAGGGCAGCAGAGCCTCGTACACCCCAGCTGCAAACAGAAATAAATGAGAATGAGAATGCAATCCTCCCACCAAGGTGAGATGATGGCAACAAAAAGGATACAAGCATCCTTCGTTGTCAGGGGTGTTAGAGCAGCACTCGGCAGAAATCCAAGAACTGCTCACAAAGTAGGTCATCGCTCTGGTTCCTCCGGAACTATAGGAAACAGCAGCTTCTACTCCGGGTCAAAAATGGATGGTACTGACAGTTCCCCAGTCAGTGTCAATAGATCTGATGATGTAGAAGAGCATCATCAGAAAAGGTGTTCCTACAGGCAGAGTATTGGGGTTCATGTATGTGTGCACAGATACATCTCTGTCTGGCTCAGGAGACACCTGACTCTCCCAAACTGTGGGAAATAGCCACCATAGCAACGACACATCAGTATACGGGAGTTGATAGCGGTTTGACTGGTGTTGAATTTCTTCCTCTAATAATGAGAAGGGAATTATCTTCGAGTCAAAACACACAGGAGGTCAATGGGGTGGCATACATCAACACACAGCAGGTCAACGGAGAGGCACTGTGACAGTGAAGTGGCAGGGTTCACTGGGGCATACTGGGACTCCGAAGGTGCAGTACCGGCCAGATCCTGCTAGTAGGCAGTATCAAGAGTGTAGTAAACCCTGTTCCAGACCCGGACTCTTCTAGTAATGGGAAACCGATCGCATTGAATAGTTTTCGGGACCCCCAAACCATATGTTGTGGTGGGTTATGTCATGGACCAGATGGACATAGGATGGACCAGATGGCGATCAAATAATTGGAATATTCTTTTTGGAATACCACTGACCACAGGTAAGGACAATCTGATGTAAATTTCAGCTTGATCGTGCAAGGTTATTGTTGTGAAGGGCCAGATTAAAGCTGAGAATCTACGTTTATTGTTTTATATACCTTGTATATTATTTATATATATAAGCTATATCCCTTTAAGCCTGCGTTTGAATCCTAGTAATATTCACTTTCCTCATTGGATAATGCCCTTGACGTTCTCGGCACCAGGCAACGCGCCCCTGAAGTCAGGTTCAAAGGCGAGTCTGGGCATGTTGGAACATGCCTGGTGCCGGCGCATTGATTCGAGACGAGAGCTGAGGCTTGGCACTAGAAAGCCACTTAAGTATATATATCATGGAAGGCGCAGCAGCAGTAGTGTGATTCTAATGTAGTGTGAAGCAGTTCGTCTAAACAGAGTGTTGTGAACCTAACGTGCAAAGTGAATAGTAAAAGTGTCAGAGTTAATGCAGTAACGTCAAGTTCGACTTAGCTTAATGTGAAGTAAAGAGTCGTCATTTAGTGTGAATCGTGTTACAGCAGTTCGTTCGGTATGTAGCATTACCCAGCAGTTCGTTCGTTTAGTAACTAGTGAAACCTTAGCAAGTGTGCGTGGACTTAGTAATTAGTGCCAGTACACGAGGAGGGCCTAGTCGTGGAACTACTGGACATGTGCATATTGGAACCTACGGCGGCGATTGCAGAACCAGTATTGGTTGGATTATAGTGATTGTGGAATGTACTACAGTGGAGAAGAGCCTCGTTAATACCCACTGTCGTTTGGATTTAACCACCTTGAAGATCTTACCTCGGGCTAGCTTCGAGGACCGAAGCTAGCTGGCTATCGTCATTGCTATCGAGCAATTGGATTACAGCTATTGCTTTGTTGCTGAGCATTTGGATTATAAGGACTGGATTCCGTACGAGAACCCCCTTTTCTTCAAGTGAACAGACTGAGTATCCGAACATTCTTCTTTCCTCCAGAGCTTACATCTCTGGGAGGACACCCCCTGTCTCCAGCGGTACCATCGTTTGCCCCCTATAGTGCCATCCTACGCCAGGCGGCGTTTAGTCTAGTATCCCAGCTTAGGAATTATTCATTCCAACTGACTTTGCTACTCACTGACTTTATTCATATTCTTCGCCATACAAGCGCGACCTTAATTCCCATTCTGTACAATTACTGCATAATAATAAATACTATAAATGATATTTCTTTGTCACCGTGCCGTCTTATTCTGAGTGTCTGCCATATTATAACTGTACTGTCTGGCAAGTAATAATAATAATAATTAGCAGTGGTTTAATCTATCACAATCTTTAATACAGTCAGGGTTTTGTAACCCCTCAGTTACAATTGGTCCTTCGAGCCGGAGGGTATCAGTAATCTTAATATCATATTAATAGTGATATGGCCAGCGGCGGACACTCTCCAAACGGCTCTCCCAAACTAGAGCGCCCTAAGCGCCAACGTCAGCCCCCTCCACACTTGGAGGACTACGCTGTCGTTCTACCTCCTAGCTTATCTAAAAAGACGTTAAGCACGGATAAAACTAATAGCTTAAGCATGCCCAACCTGATCGACTTGTCGGCCCCACAAGTAGAGACCCAAGCGGGTCTAAGCGAAACCGACTTAGCTCACGGGGGGGGACAAGCGGGACATGACTTGACTATGCCCAACGACCACAGCGCCACCGAGATAGACCTCGGAGCGCCGGGGGAAAAAGACAGCACCACCGGGATGGACCCCGGAGCGCCAAAGGATAAAGACAGCGCCACCGGGATGGACCCCGGCGCGCCAAAGGATAAAGAGTACCGCGTCTCAGAGATGGACCTCGGGGCGCGGGAGAAAATAAGAAGCAGCGCTCCAGAGATGGACCTCGGAGTGCGCCAAGAGAACAGGTCACCACCAAGTCCTGTCATCGCCAGATCACCCTCATCAGCGTCATCCCCAAGCGAGGCCGACCAGAGACTAGCGCAAGCCCTGATCGCCACGCTGACAGCTTCAACCGAAAGAGACCGCCTCCAGGGTGAGCGTGAACGTCTCCAGGCGCAACAAGAAAGTGAGCGTAACCGCCTACAGAGTGAGCGCGAACATTCGGCAGTGGAAAGAGAACGTCTCCAAGCGCAACAACAGAGCGAGCGAGAACACATCCGACTAGAAGAGAGGCGCCTCCAGGTTGAAGAAAACATCCAGCGAGACCGCGCCAATGCGCAACGCGACGCACAGCGCGACGCCGCCAATGCGCAACGCAATGTCCAGCGCGACGCCGCCAATGCACAGCGCGAGGCGGAAAGAGACCGTCTGCAGGCGCAGATGATGGAGCAATTGCTCCAGAGGGCGACCCCCCACTCCTCCACCCGGAGCTCCCGGAGATCATCACGACACGGGTCGAGGGCACCTTCCCCTCCCCGACAAATCTACACGGGACCCAGCCAACAGGAAGAACCTGCTTACGTCGCTGAGCCCCCTCCCCGACCAGTCTATACGGGACCCAGCCAACAGGAAGAACCTGCTTACGTCGCCGAGCCCCCTCCCCGACCAGTCTATACGGGACCCAGCCAACGGGAAGATCCCGCCTATGTCGCCGAGAAGCTAACTAAGAGACTTCAAGACCTAGCGGAGGACGAGGGAGGACATCAAGCCCACACGCACAAACCCATTTCGGACCAGGAGGAACAGTACAGCCCCGACCTCAGCCCCGAGACGCTGCGTTACGAACCCCCGACCCAACCCAGGGGTGAGTTTAACCAACAGTCAGCACCGAGGAGTAGTACCTGGGGGCCCGGCCTCTGGTTCCCACCCAGCACTAACCCACGACCCCACGTACGGGGAGACTCGCCAAGGAGGCCTCTCCCCCTACGCGCATCGGTGTCCCAGCCATCCATGGCCTCTTACATTGGGACACCCACATTCCCAGACTTTACGCGTGAGCACAGAGCACAGTATACTGAACTACGCATGTGTTTAGAGACTATTATGTCCGAGGTACATGACAAGTCCTATAAATATGCCATCCTCCTCAAGCACCTTAAAGTACCCAGAGCGCATAACATAGCGCTGGCATATGCTAACTCAAGAACCCCCTATTCTGATGCCCTGGTGGCCCTCGACGCGCGCTATGGACGCGTATGGGACTACGTAATTCAAGAAATACGGGAGATCGACCGCCTCCCCCCAGCTAAAGACAATAGAGCCCTAGATGACCTATCTATACAAGTACAATCCCTGGTAGGGATGCACGGGTCACAAGGAGAGAAGGGGATACATGAACTATATGCCAATTCCAACGTGGAGCGGATACTGGAGAAGCTCCCCCCAGCCCGTCAAGAGCGTTTTCGGCGGCAGAGAGACCACCGTGACCCCCACGGCCCAGAACCATCCCTCCTAGACCTTGCTGACTTCCTAGCCAGGGAGGTCAGTAGTCTACGAATAGACACATTCGCGTGGGGTGGCTCTAACCCTAAAGATGGACCGAGATGGTTCAACGACAACCGCCGGTCCGTGACCGTGATGCACCAGGCCGAGGCTGTGTCACGGCAGACGAGCCACAACCCCCACGCCAAGGAGAAGTGGAAGGCTGTCTGTCAGTACTGTGACAGTGAACACCAGCTGTCACAGTGCGACGCCTTCAAAGACCTAACTACAGCCGAAATAGGTCAGTGGCTTAAGGATAAATGCTGCTGCTTCCGCTGCGCGCGAGGCCACATGGCAGCCAAGTGCCGCCTCAAGAAAAGGTGCGGCAAGTGTGACGGCGCCCACCTAGAAGTCCTGCATGAGAGCAACAAACGCCCACCAGGAAACCAAAGTAGGCCCATCACGTTGATGTACCAGGCCGAGTCGGTGTCACCACAGGCCAGCCTCAACCCCCCCGCCAAAGAGGAATGGGAGATCACCTGTTTTTACTGCCACGGCGGACACTGGCTGTCACAGTGCGACGACCACAAGACACTGACCCCCGCTGAAATGGATCAGCGGCTTAAGGCTAACACGCATGACTCCGCTTACTGCGATACACTGCGCAAGGTCCACAAGAGAAGACTAGCCCTACAAGGCAACTCACCAACAGGAGTGCTCCACATCGACCCCACGTATAATGGGACCCCCCGAGTACTCATCAAGGTGGTCAGAGTGCTCCTGAGCTACGAGGACAAGGTCCTGGACACTTACGCCGTCCTCGACGACGGGTCAGAAAAGACTCTCCTCCTCGCTTCCGCCGCAGCCCAGTTGGGCCTGCGGGGTACCGAAGAAACAATGACAATCCGTACTATTCGGCGAGACCTAAAGACCATAAAGGGCGAAAACGTCTCATTCACAATAGCAGCGGTCGAGCAGCCCGAGAAGCGGTACAGCATCACTAATGCATTTACAAGCCATGACATAGGTCTGTCAAGCTACGACTACCCCATCCCACAGCTGATGGAGAAGTACGCGCACCTACGCAGACTGCCTATACCGCTCATCGACGGCGCCACACCGACCCTGCTCATAGGCTCCGACCACGCGGACCTCATTGTCCCAATCGAGGCGGCCCACATCGGACCCAAAGGATGCCCAGCCGCAGTTAAGACCCGACTGGGGTGGACGCTCCAGGGCCCCCTCTACGGACCTGCCAGCCCACCAACGTCCACACGCTGCCTTTACACAAAGGTGAGCGACACAGGCCACTCTCTCGTACAGCCCGTTGAGAGGCTATGGACATTAGACGCGATGCCTGTGAGAGAACCGTGGGCTCAAGAAGAGGGAGTTCCGAACTCCACCCCCCTTAGCTACGCTCCAAGCGACGTAGCTGAGCTCGAACCCAGCACCCCAAACTACCTCTTGATGGGGCGGCCGGACCCGGCCCCTCCTCAGACGGTGTACAGACAGAACGAGAGGAACGGACGGAGGATGTGGAGACACAACCAAGCACAGATCGACCAGTCTTGGGCCCACTTCCTCCTACGCTACCTACCATCCCTTCCCGCCCGTCAGAAGTGGGTAAAGGACAGGGACAACCTGAAGGTGGACACAGTCGTCATGATAATAGACCAGTCACTACCCCGAGCTACGTGGCCGGCCGGCCGCGTGAGCAGAGTGATTACTGGTGCCGATGGGAAGGTCAGAGCGGCAGAAGTCATAGTCCAAGGGCGGACTTACACCCGACCTGTGGCGAAGCTGATAGAGTTGCCGGAGCTCCCTGACTCCCCTGATGACGACCATGACCCACTGACTTTGTAGATTGACCTACTCCTCACAACAAGTATGGAGCAATTAATCTGTCTCCCTTAACTAATTAGGTGCGGACTAATTAGGAGGCGGCTGTTGTGAAGGGCCAGATTAAAGCTGAGAATCTACGTTTATTGTTTTATATACCTTGTATATTATTTATATATATAAGCTATATCCCTTTAAGCCTGCGTTTGAATCCTAGTAATATTCACTTTCCTCATTGGATAATGCCCTTGACGTTCTCGGCGCCAGGCAACGCGCCCCTGAAGTCAGGTTCAAAGGCGAGTCTGGGCATGTTGGAACATGCCTGGTGCCGGCGCATTGATTCGAGACGAGAGCTGAGGCTTGGCACTACAGTAGAAAGCCACTTAAGTATATATATCGTGGAAGGCGCAGCAGCAGTAGTGTGATTCTAATGTAGTGTGAAGCAGTTCGCCATTGGAAAGGGGAGATTTGGCCTGATCCATAGATGTGCGATTTGGCTATAATAAGGTCATTTATAGGCCTGATATTCTATATTCTATAATCATATTTCAAATTGCATGTGTCCGGATGGCAGAATTCAGTACTGTATCTACAAACCCTTCTGTTTAATCATCTTCCATTTATTCCTTTGCTTAGATTTTTTGTACACGTGATGCTGAATGAGCTCAGTGGTTTTTCATGTCTGGTAAATTTTTGCATCGTGTTATTCACCGTCAAAGATGAAAGAAATTACCTGTATTGATATTCTCCTTTGGTTCATTACAATTTACACAAGCCTAGTAACAGACACAATATTTCTTACACTGGGAATACATTCCCTGAGATCCATAGATGTCCCTAGATACCAAGAACATGCAAATGGATCTTGTAGAAGTGGAGCAATCTTCCATTTACTTAAGTATGTATTTTTAGGCCGATTTTCAGAAAATAGGGCTTAAGAGGTTAACTTATCCTCTTAACACGCAACGGCCCACATGCGGGCCATCTTGAGGACGATTTTCCCACCGGCACTTTGGCGACCTCTAGCTTGGGTGTGCATATTTTTTAATACAATATATATATTGCCTGTTGATAGCCGTTTCAGGTGACAAAATCCTTTCAGGGGTTCTCGAGTTACATGCCGATATGTGAGGCAAATACCATTGTACAAATACCACTCCCGACTCTCGAGCCTCTATCTCCGTCAATAATTTGGCGATCTCAAAAATTATTGGACAGGGTTGTAGCCAATGAGTGTGACTTTCCAATGATACCCGAAAATCACGAGCGAAAACAGAAAGAGAAAAAAATGCAAAATGAATTGAAGTCTATGAGGAAAAGGAAACCAGGAATGCTACACAGTTTACCAAAATCGCTCCTAATAACTAATTTCTGAAGTTTGGACATGTACTACACAAGACTACAGGCTATATGGACCCAGGGTGTCTTTTCAGCCATACACATTTTTGGGGAAATACTACTTCTGGACTACTAACTACTACAGAAAAACATTTGTATCAGAAACTTCAGAATGTCATCTTTCAAAAGAGACCAGGCTCATGCATGTGCTATAAGTATAAAGTATAGTATTTCGGTTTGCAAAAAAAGTATGCAGTCCTCAAAAACGAGAACTAGGCGCTCGTCACCAACGCAAGAGACACTGGTATCGAATCCAGCTGTCAGCATTGCTTCCGGCTTGGCCGGCCGTCATACTGGCTCGATTGGCGGGAGGGAAGCCGGTGGGTGGGTCTGGGTCGTTGTGGACAGCGACTCCTATAGTTTGGTCGGGGTGCTTGCACAGCGAGGGAAGGATCTAAGAGAGGTAGTGTGACCTTCCACACGTTACACTCTCTCAGTGAGAGTCCGTGCTGCCAGGTGAAAAGAAGTGGTGGGCTGGGTACACATGTATTGGAGGAAGCATGTGTAGCAGCCTGAATATTCTACAAAGTATTCAGTAGTGCTAACTAACTGTTACTTTCCCTGTGTGTGTATAACGTGTGATTTACAGTGTTCCTTTGGATAGACTGACAGTGTTCCTTTGGATAGCTCGCCCAGTCTAACGACGAGGTGAGGTGCTACTCCTCTCCAGATGCAGTATGGATTACTAGCAATAACATTGAGCCTTTGTTTCCCTTTCTGGAGCGGTCTTTGCGTGGGACCGGTGGAGGTTGCCAGCAGGGGGCGGAGTGCAGTGGTGGCAGGTGGAGCAGTGGAGAGAAGCAAGCAACGAGGAAGAGGTGAATCACCTGGAGGTGAGGGGAACAGGAAGTTCTCTTCGACATTGGACTTGGCCGTGAACGGTCGCAGCCACAACGGGAGGTGCTTTGGAATAGCCCCGTTGAAGAAGTCAGTGGAGGGGAGCCCCGCCGGAGCGAGCGACGGGTGATGAGACATACTTGCTAGTGACGGGTTATCCTAGAAGTATCCGTGATAGTGTGTGAGTAAGAGAAACCGAACCCAAGGACTAACGTCTAAGCTAACGAGACTAACGTCTAACGTTATCGGGTTATAGTAGTTACTGTGTGCGGTATAGTAGCATGCCGCTAACGGCTCCGTCTGACTCGAGTAGACTACCGGGCGCGAGGCGCTGAAGAGACCGGTGGTGTAGCCAGCCACGTTGCGTTAACAGTATAACCGAATAGCAGGAGGGTGCGCCGAGACCCAAAGCTTAGCTGTGTTTAAGGTAGCACCAAGTATTAGCTCGCGCGATGGAAGCAAGCCAGCAACAGCAGCGGTGGACGGTTCCCAGACGGTACAGAGGACGCCTCTTCCCACCAGCAGAGGACGCCATACAGCACGCTCTGCCCGCTAACCACTGCCTGCTGTTCGCCCAACCTGCTGGCTGTGCTCGCGGATTGCCGATGGCATTTTGTCATCCGGACTAGCGGTGACAAGAGTGGGTCCGCCATCTTGGCTAAGTACTAACAGTACCACGTGTGTATCAACAGCAACGTCCATTGAAGTGAACGCTAATCACCAGTGTCTAAGGGGTACCCCAAACAATTTAAGCCGGCTTAGGTTAGGTTTTCTTTGATAACGTGGGCCCACATTTATTGGTTATTTTTGTTATTGATTTATTGACTGTTTGATTCTGAGACTCCCAAAGTGTTTACGTTCTATGCCTGGGTTCTCCCAGTACAAGCGGGGTGGTTTAATGTATTGAGCACTCGGTGCCTATGGTGGGAAGAGCTTCCCCTACATTGGTTACAAGAGCACCCGGTGCCATATGAGTAAACATTAACGTTGTAATGTATAATCTGCCCAGGCTTCACTAAACATAGATTTAATGGGGATCATTGTGTGTGTCTCTTTCTTTGAGTTCCATTTGCTATTTTATTCTCTGGGTAAATATTGTGACAGCATAATTATTTAACCTTTACACCCCATTTACAGAATAGCATTTGAAGGGTCTATACAGGTGGTCAAGGAAGGGTACTGCTTAAAGGGAAGCCCAATAATACTATTGAACTGACAGTCACTGGGTGTGGGAGGGCTGTCGGAGGTACTGAGGGAGTGAGGGTGTGTGGGGAGCTACTGCTGACCGCCTTGGAAGGCGAGGGAGACCAGAGTACCAGTCCCCAGGTTAGTAATTCCTGGGCCCCATCCACTCCAGCTGCAAGCCCTCCAGTACGACGTTCCGGGTCAAAGACGGGGGTACTTATAGGTCCAATACTATAGTATCCTACTACCCAGTGTCTGTGTACTACTACTCCCACAAGCAGGGATAATCCACCCTTCTACACATGTGATAGTCTAAATAGAACTAAAATAACCATTTTTGGGGGCGATTGTTAAGAGGATTTATACACACTTATACACTCCAAATGCAGAAAAATACTCCAAACACCATGGCTCAATGACTCCACGCGCGTGCGTGCGGAGAGAAAGTGGAATAAGGATAGGCTCCACGTCTCCCTCGAAATCCTACACGACTGCTTGTCTGCATATCAAAATGCTGTCAAAACAGCAAAAAGTTAATACATTTCTAAGTTGGTCTCCAATAACTGCCACAAGCCCCAGATTATTTTCAAAATTCTTAACTCCCTCATAAACCCTTGTGATGTTTCCCCAGTTGTGCCATCATCTGCTCTCTGTGAAAGTTTTCAAAACTTTTTTATTGATAAAATCTCTGCTCTCAGACCAGTTCTCACCACAGACTCCTCAGCCCCCCCTACACCCTGCCTGCTGTTTTGGAGCAGTTTGAGCCTGTCTCTCCCTCCCCTCTTTCTGACATAATTAAGCACTTGCGGCCCACAAACTGCGCCTCAGATAGCCTTCCCTCTCGCATTCTAAAAGAAGTGCTTGATTCGGTCTTGCCCATTATTTTATTGTTGGTAAATTCCTCTCTCAGCTCTGGCTGTGTCCCAACCTCTTTCAAACATGCTGTGGTACAACCCCTGATAAAAAAGAAAAACCTTGATCCCTCTATTCTCTCAAACTTCAGGCCCATTTCTCAACTACCTTTCCTGTCAAAAGTCCTGGAGCGAGCAGTTTACCTCCAGTTACAACTGTTTTTAGATGCACATAAAATCGACGAAAAATGTCAGTCTGGCTTTAAACCACGCCATAGCACCGAAACAGCCCTCCTGAGAGTTCTTAATGATCTTAATGATTCAATACCAAAATATGTTGGCATCACAGGCGTCGCCCTGAGCTGGTTCAAGTCCTACCTGACTGGCCGGAGCTTCTCAGTCCAGCTAGGAGAATTCTTCTCTTCAGCGGCCCCTCTTACCTGTGGGGTGCCCCAGGGGTCGATACTGGGCCCCATCCTTTTTTTATTATATAATGTTGCCCTTAGGCTCAATCATTGCTAAGCACAACATGTCCTTCCACTGCTTTGCCGATGATGTGCAGATCTATTTACCCCTAAATACAAAAGACAAGGTTACACTACAGCCACTGCTAGATTGCCTGGCTGACATAAAAATATAGATGAGTGCAAATTGTCTCAATTTAAATGAGCGCAAAACAGAGATCATTTTATTTAGTAACGATTCGGTTGACCCTACTGTCAATACCCTAGGCCCTCTGGGCTCAAATATCCGCTCCTCTGTGAGAAACCTTGGAGTAATCTTTGACAGAATTTTTTTATTTGATAAACAGGTCGGTGGTTAAATCCAGCTTTTTCCACCTCAGACTCCTGGCCAAGACCAAACCATACCTCTCTCAGAAGGATCTGGAGAGGGTGATCCATGCCTTTATTTCGACTCGGCTGGATTACTGCAATGCGTTGTATGTTGGCATTGACCAGTCGCTGCTCCGTCGCCTGTAACTGGTACAAAATGCGGCTGCCTGTCTTCTCTCTGGTACCAGGAAACGTGACCACATGACACCACACAACTATTACTGACGTTTTTAAAGCACTACACGGGCTGGCTCCACTGTATTTAGCTGAGCTCCTGCATCACCACACCCCATCCAGAGCCCTAATGTCTGCTGACCAGCTGCTGCTGGAGGTGCCTAGGACCAGGCTCAAAACTAGGGAACAGCCTCCCCCATATAAGATCTGCCCAGAGCCTTGAGGCTTTTAAATCACTGCTCAAAACGCACCTCTTTTCCCTGGCCTTTGACCAGTGTTATCCTGCCACTTGTATATGATGTCCGCTGTTACTCTGGACTTTTTATCAAATTTTCTTGTCTCTTTTATATTGCACCTTGCTCTTGCTTTCTTAAATGTACAATACCTTTTTCTGTAATTTTTGTGTATTTTTACTTGTTACTGCATTGTATGTGTTTTTATGTGAAGCACTTTGGTTTGGCTTTTAGTCATTTGTAAATGTGCTATAAAAATAAAGCTGACTTGACTTGACTTGACTCTTGTTGTAACTAAGAGATTTTCTAAAAAGAAAAGTTTTCGTGCATAGATCACATTAGATTGATCAGCTTACAAACAAGGCTAATAGTGAACTTTAAATACTTAATCTACAAACAAACTTTTTTTAATGCATAGGTTTCAACTACAATATGAGGTTGACTCGTACTGTGTCTCGCATGTCTGCTCTCCAGCTCCACACAGCAGAGCACAGCTGAGCACACGGCTCTGTCTGATACCATAAACACCCTGCTGAACATGCGCCCCGACCGACCAGTAGGAGTCACTATTGCAACAAGCACGCAGTATTGCCCCACTGGTTTCCCACACGCATACACTGCCAATTGACCACTTGCACATTGTACGGCATATCCGTTTACATCTTCCGCCGTGTACAGTTTACCAGATTAACAGAAAGCATTCACAACTTTCCAGAATATCAAACGTGGGTCTAACAGATGCCACGTATATGTCTCATTTCATGCCCCATATCTAACAGATTAATGTATGGGATTTAGGCGGAGCTAAATGCTAATGTAGCAAACTCTAACAGTGGAGCCACATTAGCATTTAGCTCCGCCTAAATCCCATACATAATTCTGTTAGATATGGGGCATGAAATGAACTCAATTAGTATCGACGTGGCATCTGTTAGACCCACGTTTGATATTCTGGAAAGTTGTGAACGCTTTCTGTTAATCTGGTAAACTGTTGGTTGTATTGTATTGTATTAGGCAGAGCTAAATGCTAATGTGGCTAACTAACAGTAAAGTTTTGTACATGAAATACAGCCCCAAAACCTTAAAAGACCCCGCTATCAAACACACTTTACACACGTTTGCTTATTAAATAATCTTCAAAAGTAATTCAAAAAGAAAAAAAGTGACGATAAAGTTGTTTAATTGACGAGAGCAAAGTTGCTAAAGTCTATGTATTGTGATGGGACCGGAAGAAGTCTACACAGCGGAAGACGTAACCAGATATGCCGCTCCCACATTGTGCAAGTGGAGAATTGTGTTCGTAGGGATGACTGACCAAACCAGAGGTACAGCTGCCGGGCGAGTGCTTAGACCTCTATACCAGACGCCCCCAGCTGCCCATTCTGACAGAGAGGCCTCCTAGTCTGACAGCGACTGAGCAGCTATGGGCTGATGGCCGGTGTCATTCATACTATTTGTATGCATTATTCAATGTGTCAGTGAGTCCACTTCAAAAACCTATGTGGTGTGTTGGGCTTTAAAAGTGTTCTTTTCCTTAGAGCAGTGATACTCAAACTGTGTATTCCGAGCCGCACATGGCTCTATGACGACTATGTTGTGGCTCTTTAAAGTCTCCAATTTTGTTGTGTTTACAATGTTTTAAATAAGTATTCCAACAGATTTAGTCAAAGACACTTTCCTTTAGTGATAATCCATTAATGAGTGCCACGCCCCACGAAGTGACTTGGCCTTGCCGTCCATTAACCCCATGTAAACGTAGTTGTAGTTTGTAGAGCTAAACCTATATTTTATAGTATAGCTATGGGTCTAATAACGCCGTCGAGGGTCAGTGAGTTGCTTCCAGTCAAGGTGTAAAAAATAGATAATTTTTTCATCCGTAAATTTTCGTTTTATACCGTTTTGAATATGAATATAGTTTGGGTGCTTCTGAGTAATTCCAGGGAAAAGACGCGAAAACAGCGTTTTTGTGTAATTCAATAAACACGTTGTCATTTTTCGCCCGATTATCGAATCTTCCTGAAATCAACGCTAGATCATCATCATTATCCTTCCTCGTGCAAGCATGCAATGTGGTTTAGACCGGCGCCCCCCCCTCCCTCCTGCACCCAATGGAAAACAGCCACACACATAAAACACAGATAGCTTCAATCGCGGTAGAAATAAATATCAGATCAACGATCAAATTTATATATAGTGTTCTTACCTTGTATCTGATGTAATGCAAAAAAAAGAATCCAATTATCTGATCGCCATTCCAGTTATCCACAGCGATCCTGTCTCCGACGTTGTTGGTCATTGCATATCAATGGGCAGGCGGGGTCAGTTGTCCCAACCATCCCTACCGTGTGTTTTGCCGGAGTGTTTAGGACCCGCCCCCACACCGCAGCTCGTTAGAGAAAATAAACGAACCCATTTCTAATGGGGTGCAATAATGGCCGAAGGCGTTAGAGGGCGGTATAAAACCATCTGCCAGCTCAGACACACTCAGAACAGTATGCACAAGGTGCCCCACTGAATTATGAATGGCAATAGCGATTAAAATAAATACCGTGAGAAAAACGTAGATCTACGTTTCCGGCACTAAGCGGTTGGGAGACAGAAACGTAGTTCTACGTTAACGGCACCCAATGTGTTAAAACTTAATTTCCCATTAGTTCTGCCCCACCCTCTCTCGCCCTACCAATTACAATTTATCTTGGGTTGTGCTCTGTACCTGTGCACAGGGACCGAAACTAAAGCCAGCCGCCCGCCAGGGGCGGTCTGTTTTTACCTTTGGCGCATGACACTTAGAGGGCTGCCCGCCGTGTGGCGTGTAGACGTGTAGTTCATAACGATACTCTTGTGCGAGTACAGATTATAGCCGCTCTCGTCTTTTTTTTCTCCGCCGCGAGATCGTTAAAAAACTACAAGTCCCACATTGCACTCAAGTCAACGGTCCAATCACAGTAGAGTGACGTGACTGGTTTCATGAGAAAAAAAAGCAAATGACCAATCGGAAGCTCCCATTTGGCTTGTTTACTTCCGTCTGCTCTAGTCTATATCGGACCTCCATGAGCTAACGTTACTGTTTAAACAATGACCCAGTCAACTATTCACTTTTAGTTTAATACATGACGAGGCATTGTCTAACGGTATCTAGCTGGCTAGCTACTGATAGCTGCTGATATCGACAAATGCTCCAGCAATAGTCTACTCGAGTGCATAATACCTCCGTTCCCTCGTTAGCTAGCTTAGCTAGCTCACATTAGATCCATCTGTCCCAGTAAACTAAATTGTCTTAACGTTATCTACCGGGCTAGCAGTAGCTACAGATAGCTCCTGATATCAATGTCTTATAACATTGATTGAATGCGTATTCTAGCTGAGGGCATGTTGAATGTGATTTGACAAAAGAACCGTAACGTTAAATAGGGTCCAGCTGCATCGCCGGAGAATCCTTGCATGCTGAATGTAGGGTCTAGCTGAATAATATATATTAGGGTCTAGCTGCAGGGCCGGAGAATCCTTGCTGGAGCTGGAGGCTACTCAAGTATACACACAGACAGTGGAGCTGTTTGCAGATAGCAAGCATTTTGACTTATTGCGTGGTGGCGATGTCTCGCAGATAATACAACTACAAGTATGATTATATAATATATATTTTATTTAATTTTTTTTTTATATAAAATATATATATATATTTTTTTTAATCAAAAAATGTTTGGCAGGTAAGAAATATGCTTGGCGGGTAGACTCTTCCCATCTACCCGCCACTGGCCGGTGAGTCAAAAAGTTAATTTCGCTCCCTGCCTGTGCATTATATCAGTGGAAAGATAACTTGAAGTTAAAATGGAAAAATAGATGATAAAATTGAAGTTGGAAGAGGAGTAGGCTACAGAACCAAGTGAAAAATGTCAAACACAACCAAACTGCCCCATCAGATTGTCGTTTCTTGTGCTGCTGGAATGTCACAAATCCCATTGAGTAGGGTAAGTACAATAATGTAGCGACCCTGGGATTTGGGTGGTTGGTCAGTCGAGCTGCCACTCTGCACTCCACCAACCTGGGGCTGGCAGGCGACGCTATTGGTTGTGCGGGCCCCAGATTGGTAGAGGGGAGGGGGCAGGCGCTGACCTGGGAAGGCTATAAGAGGGTGTGGCACCCAGGGTGCACTCTCTTGGGGCATGGGAAATGGTAGTCTTAGGCCATGATTAGACTAGTGTTTTTGTGGCTCGTTTTTATACGTTTTTGAATACGTTTGATGTCCCTATTACACAGAAATGCGTTTTTTTGCGTTTTTTTGTGGATACGGCTGAAACGCTAAATTGTGTTTGCGTTTTGGAGAACCCCTAAAAAACGCGCCGACAACAGCCGTGTAGTCTGCACGGAGCCGTTGTTGCGAAAACGCCCATGCGCAGTAGATACCATCGCGTGCCCTCCGGTGACAACAGAGTTTGTGTGTGGGTGTGTGTGTGTGTTTGGGACATAGCTCCCAGCTCCGTGTCCCTGTGTCCCAAATAGCTGCAGCTACCATGTGTTGTCAAGTTATTGTTATAAGGACCCCAGTCCAAGCTACAACAGTCTGCATTCCCTTAACAATTGTTTGTATTGAGCCGTATTGTATTGTACCCATTATGCAATATGTTAAATAAAGTTTACATCCATTCATTCTGCTAGCATTACCGATTGCATGAGCAGCTGGCTAACATTAGCTATCAGGATTCAGACCCTGTTAGCTCAGAGCTCCTCTTTCAACTTAACAAGCATTAAACAAAATGGCCCAGTCATCTATTCACCTTTGTTTAATACACACAGCGTTGTCTCTAATGTTATCCAACTACTGATAGCTCCCGATATCATCAGTTTGGTGCTGGCTAACTAGCGTGAGCTAACGTTAGCTTCTAGCCACAATGCTATACTGTTATAATGGCATACTCCATTGACGTTAGCATGCAGCTAACAATGCTACCGATCTTTTTTTAGACTAAACTATCCGCTCTTGGTGGTCACTTGTGTTGATGTTAGTTTTGTTTCATCAATAAATGACAGGCAGAACACACAGTGAATGTATCCGTTTTGTTTATTGCACTTTTATTAGGCTTTGCTGAAAAAGAATTGCTGCATTGAGTAAATAGGCAAGATGGTGGCGCCCATAGGCGCCTGCCTTGTTGACATTTTCTTTGCTGGAGCTTCCAGGAAGTGTATTGGCACATTCAAGTTATGATTGGTTGAAATTGCCTTCATGTTCGCCACCTACTGCCACCTACTGCTTTGGCAGTGTACTACATCAGTGTGCTCAGGTGACAAAAACGAAAGTGTGACTCGAGGCTGCGACGTCGCGGCGAAACGCATATGACAATGAAACGAAAATGAAACGAAAGGTGTAACCGCCGCCTTATACTGCAACCTTATACTGCAACCTAAGATAAGTGTTGTAATAAAGACCTGGACTGAAAACGATCAACCTGCCTCGAGAGTCGTGAATAATGTGGTGCTAAACCTTTTACCAACTAAGATACTTTTGCGAGAATGGCGCTGCACCGAACGGCTGCCTTTCTGATCGCTCCGTCGAGACTGTGCTTTCTTTTGTTAATTTTTATAGTATTAAGAGTTTTATTTGCACCAACTGTTGGTGCATTATATGTGTATGACCGTCAGTCAATCATTGACATTGGATTAAGGAAAACTTACCGATTGGATTGCTCTCTGGATCGGATTGCTGAACAGCAGCAGTGGCCCGCCGAGATCCTTTGTTGTGGCCGAGGCAAGGAGAAGGCGCGATGGCGAGGAAGAGCAGCCGGGGTCCGGAACAGACTGAGGTCCAAACGACACAGAACCACATTGCCCAGCATATTGTTGGCCAATGTGCAATCGATAGGAAATAAACTGGACGACATCAGAGCACGGATCCAATTCCAGAGGGACATTCGGGACTGTAATGTCCTCTGTTTCACAGAAACTTGGCTGTCTCCAGATGTCCCGAATCATGCAATAGAACCGGCAGACCACTTCTTCGTTCTCCGCAAGGACCGGACGGCAGAGTCACTAAAGACGAAAGGAGGCGGCATTGCCTTCATGATAAACAAGGAGTGGTGCGATATACAGTAGGCAACGCAAAGGAATTGTCTAACCACTGCTCCCCAGACCCATGGAGTTTATCACGATCAAATGTCGACCCTTCTTTCTCCCGAGAGAGTTAACGTCCATCATCCTCATCGGAGTGTACATTCCACCACAAGCAAATACGGGGACCGCACTTTCAAGTTACACAACGAGGTAAATAAACTCCAGATAGCTAGCGTTGACGCTGCCATTTTGGTTCTGGGCGATTTCAACAGCGCGCGTCTTAAAAAGGTGTTGCTGCGCTTGAATGCACAGACTGGAGGGTATTCCGTGATAACACAGCCAATATTAACGAATACACTGAAACGGTGCTTGACTTTGTCTGTACTCTGGTAGAAGAAACAATCCCCTCTACCACAATTAGAATCTACCCAAATCAAAAGCCCTGGGTAGATAAATCCATCCATGAGGCTCTGAAAGTGGGCACATCAGCCTACAACACCAGGCTGGTGACAGGCAACATGGAAGAACACAAGACGGCAAGACACAACGTCAGGAGAGCAGTAATAGAGGCAAAACGGCATTACAGGGATAAAGTTGAACTTCAGTTTGAACAGGCTGACTCTAGAGGTATGTGGCAGGGCCTCAGAACAATGACAGATTACAAAGGCACCTCCCTCAAACTGAACAGTGACATCTCCTTAGCAAATGATCTCAATTCCTTCTATGCGGGGTTTGAGGCTGTGAATTACAACACCAGCCTACAAACCACGGCAATGGGGGGGGGGGTCTGCTGATGGAGACTCAGTGTTCAGGGTAACAGAGCATGAGGTGAGACGGATCTTTAAAAAAGTGAATATCAGGAAGGCAGCAGGACCGGACGGCATCCCCGGCCGCGTCCTAAAAGTCTGTGCCGACCAACTGGCCCCGGTATTCACTGACATCTTTAACCTGTCCTTGGAACAGGCTGTCATCCCCACCTGTCTGAAGAAGTCCACCATCATCCCTGTACCCAAAAAATCGACGCCCGCTTGCCTCAACGACTACCACCCTGTAGCCCTCACCTCCATAGCCATGAAGTGCTTTGAGAAGCTAGTGAAGGGCTACATCTGTTCCTCCCTCCCCATCAACCTGGACCCCCTGCAATTTGCATATCGCCCCAACAGGTCCACGGAGGACGCCATAGCCCATGTGCTGCACACAGCAGCATCACACCTGGACAAGAGGCAGGGGAACTATGTGAGAATACTGTTCATCGACTACAGCTCAGCATTCAATACCATAGTCCCCTTCAAACTCATAGCCAAGCTCAGGGACCTGGGCTTGAACTATGACCTCTGCCAGTGGGTCTTGGACTTCCTGACGGGCAGACCCCAGGTGGTAAGAGCAGGCAACTGCACCTCCTCATCCATCACGCTCAACATAGGGGCCCCCTAGGGCTGTGTTCTGAGCCCCCTCCTCTACTCCCTGTACACACATGACTGCGTGGCACAGCGGAACAACAACACAATCATCAAATTTGCTGATGACACAGTAGTGGTGGGCCTGATCTCTGCCAACGACAAGAGGGCCTACCTGGAAGAGGTAGAGAATCTGTCACAGTGGTGTCAGGAGAACTGCCTCTCCCTGAACATCAGCAAAACAAAAGAGATGATTGTGGACATCAGGAGGTCGGGGGTCAAGGACTACAGCCCCCTCAGCATCGATGGGGCACCGGTTGAGAGAGTGAACAGTTTCAAGTACCTCGGAGCCCACATATCCGAGGACTTGACATGGACCACACACATTGACAGTGTTGTGAAGAAGGCACGACAACGCCTCTACTTCCTCAGGCGCCTAAGGAAGTTCCAAGTCAGTCAGAAGATCCTTAGGAACTTCTACTCATGTACAATAGAGAGCATCCTGACTGGCAACATCACCTCCTGGTTTGGGAATAGCACTGCACAAGACCGTAGCAGACTACAAAGAGTGACACGTTCAGCCGAACGCACAATTGGAGGGGGGCTTCCCACCCTCCAGAACATTTACAACAAGCGGTGCAGGGGGAAGGCGAAGAGAATCATCAAGGACTCCAGCCACCCGAACAACTGCCTCTTTGAACTGCTGCGGTCAGGCAAGCGATACCGGAGTCTTAAGGCGAGCACAGAAAGACTCAGAAGAAGCTTCTATCCCCAGGCCATCAGGCTGCTCAACGAACAATAAACACTATGCAACAATCATCAATTGCACATAGCACACACACCCACACGCACACACTCACTTAAACAAACAACACACTGCAGCACCCACTCTCCACACTTTAGATCACACAAACACACTTTATATTTATTGATAAAGGATTTGCACTATAACTCGTACACCTACTGTAAATTGTACCTAAATTGTACCTCATCCCATTTCTGCTTTGCACTATATAGTATTGTATATTAGTACACTGCATAGTATATTGTTATATGGTAACTCAGTTACGTCTATTATGCATCGAACATTGTACATATGTCTATACTGAACACTGTGACCTCATTTTTTACTTCTAATTTACATGCTATACTATGTTATTTTATTTCATACTTATCTTGTCTTGCACAGTCTCTGGAGCGTAACAGTAAGAAGCATTTTGTATAAAAGTATTCTGTACTTCTGTATGACAACTATTAAAGAAACTGAAACTAAACTTTGTAAAACTGAAGTCTCTCTCTCCCTCTGTATGTGTGTCTGTGTGTGTGTGCGCCCCCTCTATATCTCTGTATCTTTCTCTCTCTGTGATTCTTTCTCGTGTTCTCCCACCTGAGGGAGATAGAATCTAAGGCTGCAGTTATGGGCTACAGGCTGTCTACAGAGGCACTTGGGCCATTTAAATTGCCAGGGGAAATCATTCATGACAAGAGTTATACACTCTGCTTGTGACTTTGTCATATTCTATAGTCCATATCTATAGTCTATGTAGTTGCAATAGTAATGGTACAGCACTATGCTCATGCTTTTTATAGTTTGTTTCAGGAACGCATGAATAATGATATGAAGAAGCACCAAATAGCTCCTGTTGAAGGACTTTTTTTATTGTGCATTGAGTAGTAACGTTTCGAGCAGCAAGGCTCTTCCACAAAATGTTTTGTAATGTGGCTCTTCAAATGTTTTGTCAGTGTAGCTCATGAGTTGGCCAAGTGTTGAGTACAACTCCCCTAGGGTCTAGATGGAGATATATTCACTATACTGTACATTCACTAAAATGTCAACAGCTTTGAGGGTGGGGAGTGAGAGTTTCACAAAACGCTCCATTTAGGCAATTTGATGTATTATTTTCTATAGACTGCTGTTTGCTTGCATGTGTTTTCCAGTGCCTATATGTTTAGTTGTTATTATTGATGTATTTTGTGCTTTTAACATGTTTTGATCTTCTAGCCCACCTTCCCCTTCCCTCGAGCAGCTCTTGTCACTTGCCAGGCCACCCTTGTAAATGATACTTTGCTCTTAAAGGAACTCGCCCACATTATGGGAAATGCACTTACCGTTTTTTCCAGAGTCAGACAAAGCAGATAGATACCAATTGCCTTGTGCATTTAGGAGAAAGCTATCTGGCTGCATGTTAGTATAGCTTAGCACAAATGAATGGAAGTGGATACGGACTACTAGCCTAGTTAAAAACTCCAGGGCCCTCATTCATCAACGTGACGTAGAAAATGTTCTATTTCCACACGTAAGCACAGAATTTAGAATGAGTGCACGCACAAAAGAAACGGGATTTACCACACGTGCGTACGCAGGTTCTACGCACACCTGTCATGATAAATATCACATTGGCCCTGCGCCGAGGCTCGTGCACACTTTCACGTATTTGCATACCAAAACCGCCCCGATTAACCATATACGGTAATGGACACCCCCATGAAATGTGGAAGAATGGACTAAACCGAGGGAAGCGTGTTATGAGACAGGCTGACAGACGTGTACACGTACGGTGATGTCGGATATGATATCTATTAACCATTGCTGCCTGGGCAGCGCAAACACTAATAAAGACCGTGCTGGAATATGACTGCCTTTTTCCGTTTTGTTTGATTAATACCCAGGGATTAAAGTTCTCCTCAATTTTATTCCAAATCGCGACGGATTTTCCGTCAATCTTCTACCTGCTGCATATGATTTCTAGAGGCATACAATCTATTTTGATGTCAGTATTGGGTAGCCTATATAAACAATAATACGAGAGCATATACAAGAACAATGAATCTCACTGCCATGTATGATGTAGCAGATACGCCATGTGTAGCCTGCCTATATGTGATCAATACAAACTTGAACTTGAATTCCATCATGTCTGTGTGCGGGTCACTGCGGGAACTCACAAGGCTGTTGTCACAATGTAAATAAGAACGTGCACTGAAAAGTTACAGTATGTAGTTGGTTGATTATTTGTATGACAGTCAGTAAACCCTTGCAAAAAGTATCCGTTTTATTTAATGAATTGAAAACATGCAGCATGCCTTTCCTCCCGGCATGCAGCAACAACATGTATCAGGCAAATGCGCATCGCAACATTGACTGAGTGGAATCCCTTTCTATTCACATAACTGCATTTGTGATGGAGCTTTGACAGCTACAGTAACAGTCTATTGCTCGATCCATCTCCAATATCACAATGGACCGTGCCGGTGGCAAAGACCCGAGGGTGGAGAGGACTTGAATGAATTCCATCATCATATTTACATGTTGTGTCTGTCCACTATGTTTGTTACTTTGTTATCCCCCCCCCCCTATCTATGTAAAGCGACCTTGGGTCTCTTGAAAGGCGCTATATAAAATGAAGCTATTATCATTATTATTATTATTATTATTATTATTATTATTATTATTATTATTATTATTATTATTATTATTATTATTATTATTATTATTATTATTATTATTATTATTATTATTATTATTATTATTATCACATCTGTGCGGGAGCTCACAAATAGACTGTTAGTCTCAGTGAAGTTTCAACGGAGGTCATCTATTCTAACCAACAAATTGAAGTAGAAAGCATTTCGTGACCAATCTTATTTGGAAACATGACACACAAAATTCGCTTTTTATTTGAAACAATATTTAATCGCGTTTGGAGGTTGGTGTTCTGCGTCTGCCCCCCCCCGTGCCAAACAAGCAGGCCAACCTCTTGTTCGCGTGTGAGCCCGTTATAATTAGACTACTGTCGCTATTTTACAATGAACTATAATGAATTACGGGTCATACAGAACACGCCAGTGTTGAAACTAATGCACGGAAGATTATTTCCGCGTCGAAACTAATGCATGAACTGAGCAGCGCATATGCCGTAGTAACGATATTCTACCACTGGGCGTCAGCTAAGCATGGTCCGAGCTGTGCGTAAATATAAGCACGAAGTCAAGTTCAAGTTGAAATTGATGAATCCCACACTCTGCTTAGAAATGGTCGTACGCACAGCTTAAGCACATATCTGTGCGTAAGTCACGTTGATGAATGAGGGCCCAGGAGAGGTGTTTTTGGCCAACAGCTAGGATAGTGGTCAGTACCCTAGGCTAGCTTGCAGCCAGATCGCTTTCTATTGAACACACAGAGGAAATTGGTATCTATCTTCTTGTCTGACTCTACAAGTGAACCAAATTTAGTTTTATGATGTTGTTTCCATTTAATCAGTGTTCCATGTTTTGCCATTTTGGACAGTGGTAACGCGCTGTGTAAAGTAAAATATTACGATAACATTTCCGTAGGATCTTTTGAGTAGTACAGTATGTAGCTTAGAAGGAATCCGCCGGGTTAAATATTTTGGTGCTCTTCTGAGTTACATTTACAAGACGAATCCCAATTTAAAAAAATTATCTGATTACATAATGTAAAAAAAGAAAAGCCCTCATGATATTTTATACAAATATCAAATAAGTGAAAAAAAAGATCAAATAAAAGAACCATGTGGATCAGATTTTTATCAGCAATTACTAACGGCCTCGTATGAAACCCTCCACCTAGACTCTATTTGGAGGAGGGATATACCAGACCTGGAAATAGACTGTGAGTGGCAAGAAGCCTGGGCAAATGTTCGACTTGCATCAAGGAACCCGGACCATCAACAAATCAATCTTAACTATATCCACAGGACATACTTGACTCCTATAAGACTGAACAGAATGGGTCTTAAACAAGACTCCAAATGCTCCTTATGTACAAATGGGGACGAGGGGACATTTATGCACATGTTCTAAGATATTCTGGAAAGAAGTGACCCAGCAATTATCAAATCTCTTAATTCTGAATATACCTGTACACCCCTCTGTATTACTGCTGAATGATGTTTTCGAATATGCAGATGAACATCCACAGCGAAAGAGATTGGTTTTATCTGGTATCACAGTGGCTAAAAAGCTGATAGCATCACGATGGTTTCAACAGGAAAAAATGTGCCGGAAGGTCTGGATTCTTACATATCTCGATGTGATTTATCAAGAAATATCTACAGCAAGAATTTTGGGTCTCAATGAATCCAAAATGACAATGTGGTTAGAAGTGGTGGAGAGAATAAAAGCTAGCATATAATGGTAGTGTATGGTTAGGAACAAGTTATAATGGTTGGATTATCCAATGGGGGGTCCGGGAGGGGGGGGGGGTACGAGCTAGAGCATATGTGTATAGGTTTTTATAACAGGTATTAGGGGTATATCCTGTATAAGACAATTAACTAAATGGTGATTTCATTGGATGTGCACTGTCAACTAATGCTTGTATATCTTATCGTGTGTTGTCATGTTTGTTTATGTGTTTGTTTAAAAAATTATAAAAAAATAAAATACAAAAAAAAAAGAACCATGTGGGTTTTTCCCCCCCTTCATCTGAAGAGAACAGGTGCAGTTGGTCCATGCAGATCAGTGTCAGCCAGGGATTACAGCATGTGTCGCTGGGCGGATTGCAAATGCAGCTCAAGAATCTCTATCATATAGGAACCCGAGATTACAAATATGGATTAAGAGGGGGAAATAAGACGCAGACAGTGCTAAATTCGTGAGATAATCCGTCAGTGAACCACGGCATAAATATTCCTTATGTGAAAACAGATTTAAGATGGCCTTGAGGACAGTCGATGCATTCAAAGAAAAAGAGGAAAGGATTATGGCATAGACAGACGGGCAACACTTTGATAAAAATCATTATTGTCGATACAAATAATACAAATAATTTGGATGGCCGTTGAACCCAAAGGCCCACTCTACTCTACTGTCAGCAGTTATGGATCACCAGTCTAATTTGCATCCTTGGATGATTCCTATAATCTCGAGGATTTGAAGATGTCACAATATTTGAAAACTAAACGGACTTGTGCGGTTCCTCCCTCGCCTGGTAATAGCCCCTGCATTGACAACATGTTACCAAATAAAGAACGAATGTCCACATTGGAAATCGAGGAGAATTTCGCACATTTATAGATTTTCGCCCCGAACACTCGGAATCAAAACAATTCAGGGATAGTTTTACCACAAGGATGGAGGTAATATCACTGTACATCTCAACTGTCTGTGTGTTCGTGTGCACGATTACACACTTGTGTGTGTTTCTCATATTCTTCAGACAGAACAATGAGTATAGATTTTTGGCCTGCACTGGCAGCCCGCTAAAGCTAATGTGATCAGTGTGCCGTGTGTGTGTGTGTGTGTACGCAGCACTAGCCTCAGAGGTGAGTGGTTTGGAGAGAATTCATTAGCGTGTAGACAGGTGGCTAGGATTACACTCCTCCGGTGAAAGTCCACAGCCCTAGCTGTACTAGACAAGACTCCCCCACCCCCCACCCCTCCCTTCTCTCTCTCCAAGCGGTAAAGCTACACCCGCCTGGATGACATTTCCAAAGACAGCAGCAGTCCACTGATTAGAAAATGGTCTGCATTGAAACAACAGCCTCCGATCTTTATCAAAGTTTAACATCCCTAGGCTCTCTCTCTCTCTCTCTCTCTCTCTCTCTCTCTCTCTCTCTCTCTCTCTCTCTCTCTCTCTCTCTCTCTCTCTCTCTCTCTCTCTCTCTCTCCTGCCATCATTGCTATCTATCCGTCTCAGAGGCCTGTCTCTCCTGGGAGCCAACTAGAAGTACTCCATCAGGCAAACCGCATTAGTGTAATTTCGTCTCAGGAAATTAGCAGAGCAGAGCGGCGCCAATTAGAAGTCAATAGCTGGCTTTATTAATCGAGCTAGCCATCGCACTTGATTAGATTAGGCTGGGGCTGGGCCCTGTGTGTCTGTGTGTGTGTGTGTGTGTGTGTGTGTGTGTGTGTGTGTGTGTGTGTGTGTGTGTGTGTGTGTGTGTGTGTGTGTGTGTGTGTGTGTGTGTGTGTGTGTGTGTGTGTGTGTGTGTGTGTGTGTGCTTTCTTATGGCTGTGTGTATGTGTGTGTGTGTGTCCTTTTTGCCTGATTTCCTGCAGTTGTGTGTGTGTGTGTGTGTGTGTGTGTGTGTGTGTGTGTGCACACGTTTGACTCTGTGTGTATGCTTTTGACTCTGCGTGTGTGTGTGTGTGTTTGTGCGGGCGTGCGTGCGTGCGTGCGTGCGTGTGTGTGTGTGTGTGTGTGTGTGTGTGTGTGTGTGTGTGTGCTCGTGCGTGCGCACACAGAGAGGCAGGTGCTGCTGACTTGCTGATCCTGTCTCATTGCGACTGTCCGCAGCTCTGTCAGTGCTCAGTAATATGTTGATATTGACCCTGTTGGACTGGAGTCACTCTGAGAGAACAGGCTGCAGAGAGGAAGGAGGGGGGGGGGGGGCTGTTACTGTTAGCATCATCATCTAAGCAGAGACCAGCCAGTCGATAGGCTAACCAGGCTGATTGATGGCTTGCCATTATAAGACCACATGAGAGGAACATTATATTATCAGTGATACACTGTATAAACTATAATGCACAGAGGGGAAGCGTCACAAGTTTAATTGAAGAGATTTACTTTATAGTTATAAACATATTTTGACAGACCTGCAGTCCATTGCTCATTGTTATTATGTTCTAAACAAATGTCTGTAGTTGGCTAACTTGAATACTCTTCGAGATGTATACTTTCATGGCAGCAGTTTTACAAGTATTTTCTATATGATGGGTATTTAATTTGATTGATTGATTGAAAATGTTATTAACAGATTGCAGAATGGGTACAATACAGTACAGCTCAATACACACAATTGTTAAGGGGATGCTGACCAGAGAAAGACGTTTGTCTTGTTTACATCAGGGTCCCCCATTTTCAATTCATCATAACATATATGACATACAGATACAGTATTGTTACATCTAGACATTTATGACATACCAGATCTACAAATATACAGTACTATTTATGAGTAAAAAAAATAGTCTAAAAAGAGTGTATACATGTACAACTGTACATTGGAGAGGTTTGGGTTTAGACATTTACAGGGGCCAGTTTCGAATTGCAGTCTCCCGTAGGTGTGGTTTTGAAGGTGGGTAGTGATTCACATTCCTTTACAGCTGTGGGTAGGGTGTTCCACATTGATGTGGCATTAATTGCGAAACGTGTTTAGTCCCTTGTTTGAGCTGAATCTGGGTTTAACATGATTTGTGGAGCTCCCTCTGGTGTTGTGGTCGTGGTATTCACTGACCTTTGGGAAGTATTTTGACATGTACATGGGTACCTTAGTGGTGTAGTGTATCTTGTAGACCAGGCCCATTGCAAGTTGCTGTACTCTGTCATCTACTCTAAGCCATCCTAGGTTGTCAAAGTGGGCAGGGGTGAGGTGGGTTCTAGGAGTAAGGTCAAGCAGTAGTCTGACCAGTTTGTTTTGTGATGTTTGTAATTTTGTTTTTAGCGCCTTCAGGGTATTCTTGTTTACCAGAGAGGAGATCCAGTACAAGAATCTAGTTTGTTGGTTGACCTTTTTTATTACATTGGATGCCATTTTGTCACAGGAAAGATTTGCCTCTAGGATGGAACCCAGGTATGTGATTTCATCTTTCCTTGTGACAATCCTATACCACTGCACTTTCTTGGCGTATACTTTGCCTGACGTCCTTTGATAGACGACTTGGGGTCAAGTCAAGTGTACGTTGGATTTGACAGCTTGCACGGTATTAGCCATCCATACATGTACACAGTACTGGATATCCCCGTATATATCCCCTGATATACCCTCTATATGTGGATTAGAGTGTGAATTTCCTGTGTTACGACAGCTCTCATCCATTATGTAATCTCCCAACCTCGGCTCCCGTGGACAATCCTTCACAAAACCTGTCTTAATCTGCACGGAGAATCTGGCGGTCAGCACTGTTCTGGAAGTAGGGGAGAATGGGAGGGGTGAAGGGAAGGATATATATATAGATTAGATTAGATTAGGTTAGATAGAATTTTCATTAAAAAAAAACGTCATCGTCAATATGGCATATACATGTATCTCTGTCTCTCCATGTCATTTGTCGCTCTTATGGTAATTTTTCCTAAACCTGGGTCTTGGACGGAGATACAAGATTTAATCACCAGCCAAGTTCACCAGCCACCACTAAGTAGAGGAGGAGGGGTGTTGGATTTCGCAGAGAGAAAACACTTGGAAATCCCAGGCCCCCCGGGACTCCATGGAACACGGAGTTAGGGAACCACAAGACGGTCAACACAGCTGAACCACAGAACCACAGTCAGAAATACACACACACACACACACACACACACACACATATATCCATATACACAGTACATCCACCAGTGCCTCTGCCGCGGTCCATCTGACAACCCCCGGGCGCCAGGAGATTCCAAACACACCGCACTCTCGGAGGCAATAATTCAACACGATACCTGTGTCCAGAACGTGGTTGAACAAGTCTTTTAACACCATGTTGGACCCAATGGTCTACCCAGCTACATCCTGGAGACACGCAGCCACAGCCTCGGCCCCCAGACGGCACCAGCTAGCAGCCTTTATCGGGCTTCACTGGCCCAGAAAGGACAGCTCCCCTTGGGCCCCGTCTGGCAGGCTAGTTGCTAAGCTGGTCTGACAGCTACATGCTTTAACAGTTGCAGTTCCCATCCACCCAAATCCAGCCAGGGAAAGTGGCTCTTAGGGGACTGAGGGGGCTAGCAAGAGTTAGCATGGATGTAGTGGAAGGGGCTAAGGTTCCTCAGGGAGAGATCAAGGCCAGCTAGCTAACTAGCTGCTAGACAAAGCTTCTCTGCTGTGATGCTCATGTAGTGTATGGTTGGTGAGTTGAGGATTCAACTGACTTCCTAAACACCTCCTATTGCCGAGCCTCCTATCAGCTTATGTTCATTCAAAGAGTAGAGCCAATCACCATGTCTTACCTTCCTCTCATCCTCCAATAGACCTCTCACGGGTGACGTATTTTCAGGCTGAGTGTCAAGAATCTCCTGCAGCTATAGACAATGAATGGACTATTAATAGATCACTCCTATCTTTGTCTGTGGTTCATGCAGCTGTGCTCCCAGTGGCCCCTGTAAATGTCCTAACCCAACCCCCTCTAATGTACAGTCATTTACCTAGTATGGTTTTGTCAATATTCCAATGTATAGTTATGCTTGTTTGTACAGTGTTTCCCCCCACCCCCCTCTAATGTACAGTAAATTACCTAGTATGGTTGTCAATATTCCAATGTACAGTCTTGCTTGTACAGTTGTACAGTGTTTCCCCCCCCAACCCCTCCTACCCAACCCCCCCCCCCCCTCCCCCACCCAACCCCACCCAACCTCCTCCAATGTACAGTTTTGACGTCAAATGTATATACTCCCTTTTCTGGACTCTTTTTGTATCACAAACAGTACTGTATTTGCTAATCTGGTATGTCATAAATGTATAGATGTAGCAGTACTGTCTATCTGTATGTCATGTATGTCATATCCTGATGAATTGAAAATGGGGGACCCTGATGTAAACAAGATGAAAGTCTTTCTCTGGTCTGCATCCCCTTAACAATTGTGTGTATTGAGCTGTACTGTATTGTACCCATTCTGCAATCTGTTAATAAAGTTTTCAATCAATCAATCAATAAACAAAGCCTTCTAATATAAATTTTTCTCTCTGATAAGGCAGGGGATTTAGAATTTTAAGTAGCAGTTTAAAAAAGGAAAGGTGGCTGGCTGGCTAGCCAAAACTAGCTTAGCATTGCAGATCAGGTCACCCAATGTCACCACCGTCTGTGCATTATCTCCAACATCCAGTCATTTAATGTTAGCAGTTTGGAATGTTAACAAAACACAAAATCCTTTGGTGAAAAATGAGAAAGGAACATACTGTTAATTTCCACCATATGGCACCCGGGCCTTGTTATAATGACGTGAACGTATGAGAGGTCTATTGTACAGAATTTAAAATGTGTTTGACTGCTCTCAGTATCCCAGCTGTCTTCTTGCATCCCACTGCCACCCAATTATCCTCCTTGGATTTCAGATTTGTTAAGTTACCTGTAAAGAAACAACCAGAGTATAAAATAATAATAAAACTAATACAAAAGGGGGTATCAGGTCTCTATGGCCTGGGGCTGATATCACCCTCTGGGTGTGTCAACATCACAACCTTGGTCTCAACATCCACCTCCATCATCATCATCGTCCTCATCCTCCCCCATTTACTGTAAATTGATAACAAGAAGATCGAATTTGTGAAGTGTGTGTAGCAGTAATCAGCGAAAAAATACAGACAATGTATATTGATTTATTTTGCACACATTAAGGGACATGTTTGGTTTCTTTTTTTTATGCCATATTCAAACATTGTCTGGCTCAGGCACGTGCACACATAGAGGCCAAGGGGTGCCTGAGCACCTGCCTTTTTGAGCATCATTTTTACCGTTACGCATATAGACTGCCCTTCCAACTGAAACATTTCAGGATAGAATCAAAATATTAGGTAAAGAGAGAGAGATGCCCCATATTCCATTGCAGTTTGCACGGCCTCCTCAGCGTGCCTCTCCGCGGACCTATATATTTTATGCATAGCGTGGGTGGTGATGATGATGATGATAGAAACCGCTGTTGAATGCTGGTATTACACTCATTGAGGGACACGAAGAAGTCAAGTCCGATGGGATTTGGGAATCTCAAATACAAATCGGGATAGGAATAAAAAATGCATTAATATTAAACAATACAGAATATACAGCACTTCTTGGGGTCTGTAGGGTAAGCACTTATTCCCTCCCCCCTGAACATTTATGGAGATATATGGGCCTTTTAAGTCAGTGATAAAAGTGTCTTTCAAGGATAAGTGAGCTCCTGCACTGATTATTATAGTTCAATATTCAATATTTGATCACCAAAACCCCCCAAAAAGCATAAAAAGGGGGCCCCCCACCAGAAAAGGGCCCTTAAAAATTGCGCTCGCGCGCTACACGCGCTCGGTTAATATATACACACAAGTGTAGTGCCCTTTTCAGCCTTTGAGCACCTGCCCCTCTAAAGTCCTGTGCACGTCCCTGTCTGGCATGATGTGTTGACTGATACAGGCCATCATTTCACGGTTCGCTTCTGTACTGAAAAACGTTAGCACTGTGCTACATCCTCTCACCAGGCTCCAATAACATCCAATGGGGCAAGTGTTTTAGCCTTCAAACACCATGATACATGTAATCTTCCTAAACAGGAAGCTCACAGTATAATCAGATGTGATAGATAGGATACAGCATTTTTTACAATAATTTCCTCAGTAGAAACTATGGAGACACGTCTGATTATACTGTGAGCTTCCTGTTTAGGAAGATTACATGTATCATGGTGTTTGAAGGCTAAAACACTTGCCCCATCGGATGTTATTGGAGCCTGGTGAGAGGATGCAGCACAGTGCTAAGTATCTCAAGACTAAAGTGATCAGTAAAATGATGGCCTGTACTAGACAATAACATGCTAGACAAAGTTTAAATAGGGCCTGTGTTAAGAAAATCATCCTTAAGCTTAATAAACCAATGCTAACATCTCAGTGTATCAAAATAGGTTCTTGCATAAGCTGCAAGATAGCCTAAATGAAGTTATGAAATCATTTTTAGTTTAAAGCGCTTTGGCACTTGATGCATTTTTTCCCCCAGAGCAGTCGTGGCTTAAGCGATATTGTTCATTACATCAAGTCATTGTTTCCAGCTCCACACTGCCACGAGCAAATTAATGAACCTGTCTGCTGTGGGCAAATCTCATTTGTCAGGACTCCGCGCCAGCTGGACCAGTTGACAGCATGCCATAGAGCTTGCCAGAAACTATACTGTAGGAGAGACCTCCACTGGAACCAGCCATCATTTATGCATCCTGCCAAGGTAAGTTCTTATAAGGGTGGCAACCTTACACTCCCATCAGCTTAGCAGGCACTTCCAACTCAAATCTAATCATAGGACAACAATGGTCGTGTGGGGAGACAAAGCAAGAGGCCTTTCTGCATCTACCATCGTGTCTGGAGCTGCCAGTCCCAGCTAGACTGAAGGGCCTGGCACGGTGGCAGGTGATGATGCTGCTTGCCAAGCAGTCTTCGGTTGCAGAGGGCAAGCAAGATAATTGATATGTCACTGGGGCGATTGTACTGTATTATAAACCTAGATAAGAGATGCAGACTTATGGATAAAAGAAAATGTTGAAGACTATCTGAGTGCAATTATTTTAAACCAAATCAAAATCAAATCAAATGTATTTGTAAGGCCCGACAACACACGTTAATGTCCCCATGGGCCGGACACGTCTTCTTTAAACAAGTCAAAAAGAAACATCACAATTAATCAAAAACAAAACAAAAAACATCATGAAATCCAAAATAAAATGTAAAATAAATAAATGCAACACTCCCAGACATACCCCACGCAAAGGTAAGGGAAAACTCACAAAAAACCTAGCAATAGGAAAAAAGCACCACAGGCAATGTGGAGGGGAGAAACCAGAAGGGCTGTTCAAGGGAGGATCTCCCTTCTTAGATGTCGTTGATAGTAGTGTTGCTATAAAACAGGCGAAACAATTGGTAAGTATGTACATATGCGTGTAATAAAACACAAATATGTACATGCAATAGCAACTGGGGTACATAAGAACATTTTGAAAGATTGAAAATAGAATAGAGCTGATAACGGATCCATTTGAGGTATGGGGGCGACGTAGAGAGGATCGTATCCTCTTGGCCATCACCACGGGAAGTCCACCATTTTGGTCATCACCACGAGACATGTTTGTATGTCTGATTTTGATTTGTTTATTTATTTATATTTGTTTGTATATTTTATTGGTGTTTTATTGATATTGGTTTTATTTTTATGTTGTTTTATTGATTATTTTTGTTTGATTTTTATATCTTTGTATCCAGACCCCAGGAATAATAGTGGCTGCTGAGGCAGTGACTAATGGGGATCTGAAATAAAGAAATAAAGACATCCACTCACAGGGAGACAGGGAGACGGGGACAGGCGTTTGTGTGTTTGTGATGGGTGGACATAGCAATAGATATGTAGTAAGCATATATGTGAATAGAATAGATACATGTATTAATATGTGAATAGAATCAGACAGATGTAAAATAATTGTGAAATTAAGTATTAAATTAAGTGAATAGAACTAAGAACAACTGCAAGCGTACACTGTAAGAAAAAAATCTGCAAGAAAATGGTAAATGTCTGGCAGCAACGGTTTCCATATACTTACTGTCAAATTACAGTAAAATCAAATACATTTACAGATTACAACCTTTATTTAATGGTTAATATTTTGATAAAAGGTAATTTACTGTATTTTTATGGTATTTACACTTAAAGTAGAAAAACAAAGGTAATCTGTAAAATAATACAGTGAATTTCCAGTGGAAAAACTATTTTTTTTGTACAGTGTATGTACCGGTATACAGGATGTTTTACATTTACATTTAGTCATTTAGCTGACGCTTTTATCCAAAGTGACTTACAAGTTTTGTATGACATGTCAGCAGGAAGGGTACAACTCTTTCAGCTGAGTAACATTGTTCATCAAACAGTGCTGAAACTTGGGTGCTGCAGTGTTGAGTGCATAGACATAAGACATATTAGTATAGTAGGAGGAGTGCATGGTAGTATAGGATAGTAACACATTTGTATAAAAAAAGAAATTCAGATATTGATTGAAGAAGTGTTGTGTTTGTTTTTTTGTACAATGCTAAATGGCTAAAAATAAACATAATTCATTCATTCATTCATTCAAGTGTGTTTTTAGTCGACGACGAAAGATTGGTCGGGTTTCCTAACTGTGGTGCGAAGTTTGTTCCACCATTGTGGAGCGAGGACAGCTTCTCTTTGATGACCCTCCCGGAGCTCGGATAGGAGTGGGTCTGAGGCAGCCAGAGGATGTAGGGTGGATGGGTCTTGAGGGTGTGTAGTTAGAGACCATTGACTGGAGGTAGGCGGGAGCCGTTCCCTTCGCCGCATGATATGCCAGGTCGAGGACCTTGAAGCGGATTTGTGTGGCGATGGTGAGCCAGTGCAGGTCCGTGAGGAGTGGGGTAACATGGGCTGACTTTGGTAGGTTGGAGATCAGACGGGAGGCTGTGTTCAGGATGAGTTGAAGAGGCTTGGCAAGCAGTGCATTGCAGTAGTCGAAGCGAGACATGACTGTTGATTGGACAAGGAGTTGAGTGGCTTCTTTTGTCAGGAAGGGGCGGATCCTTCTGACATTGCTCAGGAGGAATCTGCAGGTTCTGGTCGTTGCGGCGATGTGAGCAGAGAAGTTCAGCCGATCATCAAGGACTACACCAAGGTTCTTGGCGGTTGGGGACGAGGCCACGGCTACATTTTCCACTGTGATGGAAAGGTCGGTTAACGGGGAGGATTTGGCCAGCATGTGAAGCAATTCTGTTTTGCTTAGGTTCAGTTTGAGGTGGTTGGTCGTCATCCAGGCGGTGTCGCACAGACAGGCCGAGATTCACTCAGAGACATGGATATCTGAGGGAAGAAAGGAGAGGAAGAGTTGCATGTCATCAGCATAGCAATGATACGAGAAGGCATGAGACGTGATAATGTTATCCAGAGATTTGGTGTAGAGGGAGAAGAGCAGGGGTCCAAGGACTGAGCCCTGGGGGACACCCGTCCGAAGGGGGCGGGGGGCCGACAGGGTTCCTCTCCATGATACTTGGTAGGAGCGGTCGTCGAGGTATGATGTCAGCCAGAAGAAGAATCAGGACAGAGAAGAGCCTCTGTGACCGCTATGAGTGCCGTCTCTTTGGAGTGATCAGTCCTGAAGCCTGACTGATTAGGGTCTAGGTCCAGGAGGTCATTCTGTAAGAGATAATCAGTAAATTGGTTGGATACAGCACGTTCAAGTGATTTAGAAAGGAAGGAGAGAAGAGAGACAGGACGATAGTTGTCTATGACGGTGGGGTGCATGTTTTTTTTTTTTTTATGAGCGGTGTAACTGTGGCTTGTTTTAGGGAGGTGGGAATCACCCCCTATTTGAGGGAGGAGTTGATGGTTGCCGTTAGGAGTGAGAGGATGTCTGGTGCTATGGTCTGGAGGAGTGAGGAGGGTATCGTGTCCAGCTGGCATGTAGTGGGATGGTTCGACGTTACCAGTGTCAAGGCCTCGGTGTCTGTAATAGGAGAGAAAGATGACAGGGTAAAGGACCTACTAATTATAGGACCTACTATGAAAATAGACAGCATGGAATAATCTGAAATAATAATGGTTTCCTCTGGGAATACTATCTGAATTTCAGCTTGGAAATATGTTATTGTATATATTACAATACTCCTGTGTAACTAAATCTTTATGAGTGAAAATGTATCTTGGACACAGAAGCAGTTTTTGCCTACAAAAATGATGTTGAGGATCAAAGGGTCTATACAGTTCATCCTGCCCCGAACCAGTGATGTCACACCATCTGAAGATGCATATCTACATAGAAAATTAATTGCAAGAGATAGAGAACAATGGCTGTGTGTGAGTCCAGAGGGATTGTCTGGGCCATATGGCAAAAATATTTTTGCTTTCTCATGCATTAAGAAGATCAGACATGAAGGCTTCCCCTTCGACTACACGTCCATCAAACATTGCCACACGTCTGCCATCTCCAAATTGTGAAATTGTTATTTCCTAACGAGTGTGTTCACACCCACTGCTGGAAAGAATACCCCAGGCCCACCAAGAGCCCCGTGTCTGACCCATCGCCAGCAACAATAAGCAGTATTCACATTGGGAAAATCATGTGAGAAGTTACAGGGACACGACCAGCTCCTAACCTCGTCTCTGTCGACCGAAATGTGCCCGGGGGGAAAGAACACAATGTGGATGAGGAGAAACACACAGTGTAAACAAACAAAGCCATAATCCACGGCTTTTCAACATGATACTCGCAGAGTTGTTGATATTCATAATTCACGTCCCTTAAGTGGAGACCGGGTTGTATATAAACCAACCTTTCATTTACGGGACTCGGTGAGGACGCGTAAACACAAAATCAAAGGCAGGGAATCGGTCAAAAGAGAAATTATGCATGGGGTTTTGCCTGGATGTTTAAATGTCGTGCAAACTGAAATGAGGAAAACCCGAGCTATTTCGGCCACATTCAAACCATTACAACATGGAGTGAGCTAAATGTTCAGTCGCTCTCACTAACCCTCTCTTTTTCTCCCTTTTAGACTAACTGACTTTGTAGGCACCAAAAGGTCCTCTGTCTTTTGTTACTCAGAGATCCCCTCTAGCCCCACACCCATGCATGTGTGTGTGCATGCATGTGCGTGCGTGCGCATGCATGCATGCAGGTGTGTACGTCCGTGTGTGTGTGTCTGTTCGTATTTTGACAAAAACATCACTTCTTCTCCATCAAGTGTCACGGCGTGCGAGAGGCAGTGACCTGTCAGGGCATGTCTCGCTACTTATCCGTCACCGGTAGCCTGTTCTCTGTCTGCGGGTGGCTCGGGCCCGCTGCACCTCAATACACATATTTGCTGTTCAAGCATGGCTCCGACAACAGAGAGGTCGGCCATCGAGATGACCCTGATTGTCAAGCTACACACAACACAAAGACATTCTAGAAGCTTTCTAGCCCCGGGGGCCTGCCGGAGTGGCCAGGGCCGACACACTTCCATTCCAACCAAACTATCAGGTGGATCAGCGAGGGCCGGGGGGGATTTTACCATAATTGCTCGTGGATTACGGAGGAAACGTGTTTACTAATGGCGATGAAAAAAACGTGACACTCCGTGGGAGTTTTGTTGGTGCGTTTCAACGCGAGATGTGAACGGAGGAAGGAACGGGGTGTGGGTGTGGACGAAGGTTTCTCCTCCGGCGTTGCCCCAGCATTCGTCGTTTTTCCAAGCCATAAATCACACCGTGGGGTGAAGGGGCCTTGAGAACTGGAATGTGTGAGCGTGACAGTGATAGAAGCGAGCTGCCAGACGAGCTGCCAGACGGGGCGGCAGGTAGCTGCCATGCAGGGTTGATCAGCCCTCGTGACGCGCCGCCAGAGAGGCCCTTCCTGCCTGCCTGTGACACGGCGTGGCGTGCCGTGCCGTGCGGTCCAACAGGTTATGAAGGCAGGCGGTGCGGCGTGGAGGTTGACAGGAGCCAGGGGCTGTCAGCAGGGGAAAGAAAAAGGACAAGACCTCATGTTCACCGTGTCCAGGAGGCACCACCCTCTTTGATGTTGCTCTCCCAAGACAGCTCCACGATAGGTGGCGATGGGGATGGATGTGTGCCGTGTGTGTTGGCCAGAGCATGTTTGTGCATGCGCACGTGTGTGTGTGACTGTGTGTGTGCATTTATCTCTTTATGTATATATAGAGAGATTTAATAGAGCGAATTAAAATGCAATCACGACTGTGTGTATGAGTGCGTGGGTGTCTGAATGTGAGCGCGTGCCCCGCACGCGTCTAAATCTATGAGACATTTTGAAATGTTCACAGACAGCAGCGCTATTGATCGAACATCTTCACACACGTAATAAAAATGTGACCCATCGCAATGTGCAAGGATATTATTGCAGGGGGTTTTGCAACCTTTGTGCAACACAGTGGCTATGTTGTTCTTGGGAGTTTGCACACAGCGAGACATCATTATGATATTACAAATCATATTACTGGCCATCAGGGAAATCTGGAGGGGGAAGGGGGGGGGGGGGCTACGGAAGTAGGTCCCAGGCTCAACCCTGTGGTTGATTCTATCACCTCCTTCCCCTGTCCCACACGATGCCCGGGATACCAACTGTCCTCCCCAGACAGATTTGGTGGTAAGCCATTCCCTGCGACCATTAGAAGATTGTTTTAGCAAGGCGCAGGGGAGACAACCCGGCGATTGTGAACACAGCACAAATGCGCCCCCAGTGCTGTTTGGGGTTGGTTGCTCAATGTGTTTCTTATAAAGGGTTCTCATGAGATTGGGCAATTGCAAAAGATGCCTTTGTTGTGTGCCTTGCCGTTCAAAGGCGGGCAGTAAGAACCTTTGTTTAGACACCGCCGGGGGAGCTGGCTTACCAAAAACCCTATCATGGTACACATCGTTTTGTGTCTCTCATAGGGAATGGCAGGACAACCAATTGTTGTTATTGTGTGTGTCTGTCGGTGGATTAAAATCTTTGATGGGAGTTTGGTTATGAGGTCTCTGGTGTCCACTTGTGACGAGGTTGAACCAAGGTAAGACGCCAGATGTTAGGAAGACGTCTGTCCTTAGAACGATGACACATGGCAATGGCCTTCTCTCATTGACAATATAAGTAAGTAAATATATACAATATCTACAGTATATCATGAAGAATTGGCTGTCCTGACTTGGGGAGGGGCAGCTGGATTGTTTTGTATTGTGCAGCAGTCATAGAAATGTGTATTTGTAACCTCTGCTAGCAGTAGTGCCCTGTATACTGTCTGTAGTTGTTGTATTATAGTATATTATAGTTGTATATATAGTATAATATAGTATATGTAACTACCTGGCCCTACTCAAGGGACTGCAATCAGCAACTGTTGAATACAACGGCAGTTACACTAAATACACATTCCATCCCGTAAAAGCCTTTGGAAACAAAGCCCCACGTTGTCGAGTTGTCATGTGAAGCAAGACAATGAAGTAGAATTGCAGTCAAACATAATGACTTGGGAATATTGTTTCTCCACAGTGGTACAGTATAGAGATGACTCTTTGGCCCAGTGAAGCAGAGCGTTCACGCCTTTACGGTGTCAGAAAGTCATGTTAGGCCCCCCTCACACACACACACACACA
>NC_140175.1:39447818-39452818 GCF_963971535.1 Notolepis coatsorum
CTGAGTTACAATACAATATAAAGTACAATGCAGAATGGGATGAGGTACAATTTAGGGTAAGGTGCAATGAGGTATGAGTTGTAGTGCAAATCTCTTTAGCAATAAATATAAATATAAAGTGTGTTAAAGTGTCTAAAGTGGGTGAAGTGGGTGCTACAGTGAGTTGTTTATTTAAAGTGAGTGTTGTGCATGTGGATGTGTGTGCTGTTAGTGTATTTGATGGTTTGTTACATAGTGTTATTGTCGTTGAGCATCCTGATGGCCTGGGAATAGAAGCTCCTTCTGAGGCCATGGTTAGACTAGTGTATTCCTGGCGTTTTTTTATACGTTTTTGACGACGTTTCATGTCCCTATTACACAGAAATGCGTTTTTTGGCGTTTTTTTGTGGATACGGCTGAAACGCAAAAAAATTTTTGCGTTTGGAGATACGCAAAAAAAACGCTTCGACAACAGCGTGTAGTCAGCACAGAGCCGTTGTTGCGAAAACGCCCATGCGCAGTAGATACCATCTGCGTGCCCTTCCGGTGACAACAGTGTGTGTGTTTGGGACATAGCTCCGTGTCCCAAATAGCTTCAGCTACCATGTGTTGTCAAGTTATTGTTATAAGGACCCCAGTCCAAGCTACAACAGTCTGCATTCCCTTAACAATTGTTTGTATTGAGCCGTATTGTATTGTACCCATATGCAATATGTTAAATAAAGTTTACATCCATTAATTCTGCTAGCATTACCGATTGCATGAGCAGCTGGCTAACGTGAGCTATCAGGATTCAGACCCTGTTAGCTCAGAGCTCCTCTTTCAACTTAACAAGCATTAAACAAAATGGCCCAGTCATCTATTCACCTTTGTTTAATACACACAGCGTTGTCTCTAATGTTATCTAACTACTGATAGCTCGCGATATCATCAGTTTTGGTGCTGGCTAAGTAGCGTGAGCTAACGTTAGCTTCTAGCCACAATGCTATATTGTTATAATGGCATACTCCATTGACGTTAGCATGCAGCTAACAATGCTACCGATCTTTTTTTAGACTAAACTATCCGCTCTTGGTGGTCACTTGTGTTGATGTTAGTTTTGTTTCATCAACAAATGACAGGCAGAACACACAGTGAATGTATCCGTTTTGTTTATTGCACTTTTATTAGGCTTTGCTGAAAAAGAATTGCTGCATTGGGTAACTAGGCAAAAGATGGTGGCCGCCTTGTTGACATTTGCTTTGCAGACACATTCAAGTTCTGATTGGTTGAAATTGCCTTCATGTTTGCCACCTACTGCCACCTACTGCTTTGGCAGTGTACTACATCAGTGTGCTCGGGTGACAAAAACGAAAAAAAAACGAAAGTGTGACTCGAGGCGCACGACGTCGCGGCGAAACGCCTATGACGATGATACGAAAATGATACGAAAGGTGTAACTGCCGCCTGAGTCTCTCTGTGCTTGCCATGAGACTCCGGTATCGTTTGCCTGACCGCAGCAGTTGTTTGGGTGGCTAGAGTCTTTGATTATTCTCTTAGCCTTACCCATGCAACGCTTGTTGTAAATGTCTTGGAGAGTGGGATGCCCACTTCCAATTGTGCGTTCGGCTGAACGGGCCACTATCTGTAGTCTGCTACGGTCTTGTGCTGTGCTATTCCCAAACCAGGAGGTGATATTGCCAGTCAGGATGCTCTCTATTGTGCATGAGTAGAAGTTCTTAAGGATCTTCTGACTCACTTTGAACTTCTTTAAGCGCCTAAGGAAGTAGAGGCGTTGCCGTGCCTTCTTGATTACACTGTCAATGTGTGTGGTCCATGTCAAGTCCTCGGATATGTGGACTCCGAGGTACTTAAAACTGTTCACTCTCTCAACCGGTGCCCCATCGATGCTGAGGGGGCTGTAGTCCTTGACCCCCGTCCTCCTAAAGTCCACAATCATCTCTTTTGTTTTGCTGACGTTCAGGGAGAGGCAGTTCTCCTGACACCACCGCGCCAGTTTCTCTACCTCTTCCAGGTAGGCCTTCTCATCGTTTGCAGAGATCAGGCCCACCACTACTGTGTCGTCAGCAAATTTGATGATTGTGTTGTTGTTCCGCTGTGCCACACAGTCGTGTGTGTACAGCGAGTAGAGGAGGGGACTCAGAACACAGCCCTGGTGGAAGCTGGTGTCCACATGTGGGCCCTTGGATGTTTAAAAAAAATTGTAGCCAAGAGTAAATACCATAACCCTATCAAAACAGTAGTCAAAGTGTATATTTTCCTTTTTACCGATGTTTTATACGATTTACCGAAAATAAGAATTTATCGGAAAATGCAAATTATATCTCTTTTATCGTAAAACCGCAAGGAAATGACTAAATCCAGATTTAACACTGCCATTCGAAAGAGGAGCCTTTTCCCTATCCATAGATGTATGATTTGGCCATAATAAGGTCAAGGTCAAGTTCAAGGTCAAATATGAATTTATAATTAAAATCGATTATCATTTATTACTGTATCTACAAATCCTTCTGTTTAATCATCTTCCCTTTATTCATTTGCTTAGATTTTTTTTACACTTGATCTCAATAAGGTGCTGAATGAGCTCAGTGAGCGAGCTTGGTTCCAGCACAATTGTAACATGGTGTTATTCACCGGCACAGATGCAAAAATAAATCATAATTTATATTCTCCTTTTTTTCATTACATTTACTCAAGCCTAGTAACAGACACAATATTTCTGACACTGGAAATACATACCCCCAGGTCCCTAGATGTTCCTATACCAAGACCATGCAAATTGGCCTTGTAGAAGTGGAGCAATCTTCCATTTACTTAGGCATGTACCTTTAGGGGAGATTTCTAAAAATAGGGCTAAAATTTGTTGTTCTGGGACTGGGACTGAGACTTATGGGAGGTGTCAATAAACTAAGTACAGACTACTACTTTTATTGGTCTAGGTTAACCACACTAAAATTGTGTATTAGTGTATAATAGTGTGTAATACTGTGTAATAGTGTTATAGTGTGTAATAGTGTAATACTGTGTAATAGTGTAACAGTGTGACAATGTAAATGTGTATTAGTCTAATAATGTGTATAGAATAGAATAGAATAGAAATACTTTATTATCCCGTGGGAAATTAGACACTGCAAATCGCTCAACATTTAAACATTTAGACAGGACAGGTCACAAATTAGAATAATAACACAAATCAAATCAAGTTGCCTATAAGAGTAGAGTAAAATAAAATAGGATAAAATGAAATGAAATGATATATACAGAAATAAATACAGTAAGAATATACTGAGCATACTGAGCATGGGGTAAACAATTTGGTTATAATTATAATTTAAATCTAAATCTAACTAAATGAAATATGAATATATATTCCAGTATTCAGTGTAACTAGGTGCAGTATGCTTTAGGTAGTGTATTGACCTCCTTGGGTTCCAATAAGACTTAATCGTGTAATAATGTGAAATTGTGCAAGTGTGTTTGATACCAATAATTATAATTGATTACATCAGACAAAGAACCATATACAGTAAGTCTGTTTTAAGTTTTCAGAGGAACAATGTTTTCTAACTATATTATCTAAAGATAAAGAGTGTTGTGTTCACTCATAGTTAAGACAGTCGAGGTTGAGTCGTTTCTTGTGATATATCACATTCACACTCCAAGTGATTTACATTAACTTCACAACTGCAAATACATTTTTGGGCTGTCCAAAAAAATTGTAAACGGTCCCATATTCAGTGCAAGGGTGCAATTAATGGTCATAGATGGTGCCTCCATTTGTTAAATATTTTAGGCGTGTTTGTTTGTACTATATACTGTACCTGTATGTCATGTATGTCCCTATGCCATAAATGTCATGATGTCATGTATGTTGTGTATGTCATAAATGTCACTATGAATTGAAAATGGGGGCCCTGATGTAAACAGACAAACGTCTTTCTCTGGTCTGCATCCCCTTAACAATTGTATGTATTGAGCCGTACTGTATTGTACCATTCTGCAATCTGTTAAATAAAGTTTTCATTCATTCATTCATTCATTCATTCATTCATTCATTCATTCATTCATTCATGCTAGATGAGAGAGAGAGAGAGAGAGAGAGAGAGAGAGAGAGAGAGAGAGAGAGAGAGAGAGAGAGAGAGAGAGAGAGAGAGAGAGAGAGAGAGAGAGAGAGAGAAATGCATGGCTCCCACCAGGTGAAGATTTCTACTGAGCGCACCTTTCTAGTTGTTGTTTTTAATACAACTGTTTAGGCCAAGATGAGAGCTCAGGTACGTTGATATAATATATATTATTATAATAATTTTTCAAACCACACAATCATATGGTTCACCTCTTTTTCTATGGCCACACATAACCGGTTAGCTCCACACTTGTCAACAAGACAGCAACAGCCAAAGAAAAGAATGAAAGATGAAAAGAGAAAAGAGAGTGGGCGAATTAGCGTGAGTGTGTGTGGTGTGTGTGTGTGTGTGTGTGTGTGTGTGTGTGTGTGTGTGTGTGTGTGTGTGTGTGTGTGTGTGTGTGTGTGTGTGTGTGTGTGTGTGTGTGTGTGTGTGTGTGTGTGTGTGTGTGTGTGTGTGTGTGTTTGAGCTTTGCTGCTTTATTCAGGAATAGACAAGAGATCAATATTACTGATGATCCCTGCGTCAGACGCCATTCTGTCAGAAGATGAACAAACAATCCTCATGCACAGGTAATGAATGTCTCACAACACCCCATGCACTCACACTAACACACCACACACACACACACACACACACACACACACACACACACACACACACACACACACACACACACACACACACACACACACACACACACACACACACACACACACACACACGCAAACACACACACACACACACACACACACACACACACACACACACACACACACACACACACACACACAATGTAGATGATCTATCCTCTCTCTCTCTCTCTCTCTCTCTCTCTCTCTCTCTCTCTTTCTATCTCAGTCCATCTCCTCTCTTTATCTCTCTCACTCCATCTCC
>NC_140175.1:39455318-39457961 GCF_963971535.1 Notolepis coatsorum
AAGCGAGGCGTGAACAGATTCTCATCATTAGGGCCCTAAAGGCCCATTAGAATCAATGGGCCACGCTCCGGTCAGACTCGCTGTCTGCCAGCCAGCCAGCCACCCTGCCCCTGCAGGACCACTGGATACAGTTACAGTCGCCACAGCCACGGATAACTCAAACAAGGCAACTCTATAGCCGCAGCGCTAACACCCCGGGTAATGCAATGACGCCATGTCTGGGGGAAGGAGGGTGGGCGATGAGAGAGGTGGGGGGGGGATAAATGTGAGAGTGGTGGTTTAGGGTGAAGTGTGTGGGCAAGTGTTAGTGTTGTCACTGGCGGGCAGGGTGGGTACGAGTGTGTGTCTATGCATGTGAGTGGACGCACATATGTATGTACAGTATGCTTAGGGTATACCAGGGTTTCCATTATCCAGTATTATTTGTATGTGGTTACCAAGGTTAACGTACGTCCACTAAAAGTGCTTGTTTTTGCCACTGAAACAGAAATCTCGCTCAAACAGCAAATCTCGCTCTGAAATCTTGTGTGAGTTGTTGAGAGTTTGGACAGCGAGGTTTCAAAAAGACTTCTAGTGTGTCAGTGGCTACAACATGGCATCCATACTCGAACCTGGCCAAACTCCAGAATAAATGGCTCTGGTTGGAGATAGTGGAAGCCTGAGAAAGAGTTGGAGAGGACTAACATTACCAGGAAAGGTCAATTTACAGCTATAGCTTAACGCTATCTAAAAGATAAAAGCAGCTGTTCGTGTTTGTATTTCCAAATTGTGCCAACACCATGGACTATTGATATGGACACGCTGAAGTTGGCTAGCTAACTGTTTGCTGGACCCAAAACTCTTTTTTCTCAAGAAATCTGCCGTTCCACGAGTGGAGAGACCTGCTGCAGTGGCAGACAGTATATGGAGGTCATGTAATGTTAAATATTACATTGTATTATTGAAATGTTAACATTGACAGTAAGAATTACACATTGGGTATAACGGCATTGCAATAAGCTCAAGAACTAATTTGACCAGAATTTCTCCCTTTTTTCCAAAACAAATCTTCCAGGACCACGTGGACCGGTCCGGCACCAATACGGAACATGCCTGGTGTGTGGACAGCGAGCAGTGGTGCGCACGGCGCGCGTGTGTGTGTGTGCACCAGTTCCAGCCTGCGCATGCAGCCGACAGTGAACAGCAACAGAGCCACAGATCCGGCCAGCCAGCACAGCTGATAAACTGGAGGGATTAACAGGCACTTCTGGAGCCCAAGTGGCCCCTATCAATACAGGCCTGGGCCCATTGATCTGTTGTCTGGCTGGGTGCTGGGGCTAATTCCTGGACCCAGGCCTCTGAGTGCTCCTAGCTGGGGAGGGCTGGGGCGGGGGTTAGTGGGGGGTGGGAGACTGGCTGGCTGGTGGTGGCGCCGTCCCGGTACCCTACTAGATTTGAGGGCTCAGCGTTTACCCTGCTGACTCAATAGTCCACGGCATCAGAGCGCGTTTAGGCTCGGCCAGCCAGCCCCCCTCGACGTGTTTAGAGCACGGGATCAAAGCACTGTTTATTTATTTATTTGGAAGTAGAGACGGAGTGATGATTGAGCCGCATTTTTTATGACATGAAGCGAGAGGAATCCCAGAAATGTGGTTTAAAGGCCCAGTCAGTGATCCAAATGTGAACAAATAGACAACCATACCACCAAGAGGGATTTATTTTCTAGCTCTTGATGTGCTTGTAAAAGGTTTGTTTATATTTGAAATGTTTGTAAATATTTGAGTAAAATAGACCTATATTCTGCTTTATGACGGTTGAGGAATTTCCAAATAGATTTTTTCCGTCTACATATCAAACCTTTCAAGAATGTATGTGAATATAGCCCAATTTGTTATGGTACAAAACATCTCATTGGGCCTTTAACCAGAAAATGGAGCTGTCAGTGAGAAAGCCCTGCGTAGCTAAAACCAGGCTCTCGTAGTGAAGGTTACTAGTCAGAGCTTTGAGACTTGGATGAGAAACTGTACATTATATTAAAGAGCGACATCATCGCATGAAGGTGATAATCTGTTTGATGTGGCTAAGGCTGCAGTCACAGTGATCCTCACCCCAGACACATGTTGGGTTTTATACCCTGTGGGAGAGAGGACAATACTAGCTTTGAACAGTATATTATTTCTGAACCCTTTGCACCAGGAAAGCTTTGTTCCATGTCATTGTCATTAAATGCATGTTTTTTTTTAAGAAACTGCTATGAATACATGATGAATGTATCAATAGGACATAACGATTTTAATTACAATACCCTGGTAAACAGTGACACAATAGTGACATCATGCACCACAAACAAATATGTTGACTTGTGTGCTTGAAAACTGCACTTAAAGCAAGGGTTGTGGGTTCAAATCTCAATGAAGACCACTGACATACTGTACATAACATTTGGCCAAACTCGTCCTAAATTACAAAACCGTACCATATACCTCAATTATATATTTTCACTTTTCAACTGCTGTCAATGTCAGATATGTCAACTCAGCACCTTTTACATAATCCCTATTTGTAGAAGCCAAAAGTGTAGAACTCCTCTCAGCCATGAAATCCTTCCATTTAGCCGCTCGACGGTGAATGACATGCCATGCACTGATATCCATCACACATACA
>NC_140175.1:39458161-39484466 GCF_963971535.1 Notolepis coatsorum
CACACACAAAACACACACACACAAAACACACACACACACACACACACAAAACACACACACACACACACACACACATGCAGGTACACACTTGCATGTGTGTGTATGCATATTATACTGTAGATACAGAACAAATGTACTTCTACACACATGACCCAGGTGTTACATAACATCTCCGACTGGCTTGTGTCGTCTCATTTGACCTTGAATGTCAAGAAAACTGTCTCTATGTGTATCTCCATACGCAAAAGGCCTATAAATGATTTGTTTGAGGTGCAAATAAAAATGTGTATTTAGCTTTAAACACGCAAAACAACACATCTGGTCTGTCCACTGTGACTGGTCCAATGCAGCTGTGGTGTCCATTTTAAATAAACGTTTTCATTCATTCATTCATGTACTGTATGAATGCACTCACTCACTCACTCACTCACTCACTCACTCACTCACTCACTCACTCACTCACTCACTCACTCACTCACTCACTCACTCACTCACTCACTCACTCACTCACTCACTCACTCACTCACTCACACACTCACTCACTCACTCACTCACTCACTCACTCACACACTCACTCACTCACTCACCCACTCGCACACTCGCTTGCTCCCTCCCTCACTCACTCACTCACGCACACACTCACTCACTCACTCACTCACTCACTCACTCACTCACTCACTCACTCACTTACTCACTCACTCACTCACTCACTCACTCACTCACTCACTCACTCACTCACTCACTCACTCACTCACTCACTCACTCACTCACTCACTCACTCACTCACTCACTCACTCACTCATGCACACATATGCGCACACACATACACACATGCTAATCCATAGGCACACACATACATTCAGGTACACACACACACACATGCACAGATACACACACATACGTACACAAACACACACATATTATACTTGCACTCTCATGTATGCATGTGCTCGCTCGCCCATTCAATCACTAACTCACCCACTTACACACACACACACACACACACACACACACACACACACACACACACACACACACACACACACACACACACACACACACACACACACACACTCACACACACACTGAGTGGAGAAAGATGGATTTGAGTCAAAGCAGTGTCTGATGGATGCATAGATAATACAAGCATTTGGACAGAGTAGTAGCATGAGAATAGAATGAGTTACAGCTGACAGCGACATCGACTAGAGCACTGGGTCATCACTCAAACACTGTGACAATTGAACAGTTAGTGTCTTGGAATGAGCCCGAGAGATAGAAACAGTACAGAAGTAGAGAGTCAAAGAGCGTGAGAAAGAGAGAGAGAGAGAGAGAGAGAGAGAGGGAGAGAGAGGGAGAATGAAAATGAGAGAAAGATAACATTTTGTTTGTCATTAAATATACGATGGACAGCTGGCATAATGCAGCGCCCCTGCCCCCATCAGCCTGCAATCTGCGGTTAGCATGGTGGTAGGACCCAGCCGGTTTAGGCCAGGCTAAGCTGAGCGGAGAGAGGTAGGGGGGTTGGGTGGGGGGTGTTAGAGGTAACCTGAGCCAGTGTGAATGGACTCATTGTTGCTTTGGCTCAATTAGGCGTGACAAGCGAGGCGTGAACAGATTCTCATCATTAGGGGCCCTAAAAGGCCCATTAGAATCAATGGGCCACGCTCCGGTCAGACTCGCTGTCTGCCAGCCAGCCAGCCACCCTGCCCCTGCAGGACCACTGGATACAGTTACAGTCGCCACAGCCACGGATAACTCAAACAAGGCAACTCTATAGCCGCAGCGCTAACACCCCGGGTAATGCAATTGACGCCATGTTCTGGGGGAAGGGAGGGGTGGGCGATGAGAGAGGTGGGGGGGGGGGGATAAATGTGAGAGTGGTGGTTTAGGGTGAAGTGTGTGGGCAAGTGTGATAGTGTGTCACTGGCGGGCAGGGTGGGTACGAGTGTGTGTCTATGCATGTGAGTGGACGCACATATGTATGTACAGTATGCTTAGGGTATACCAGGGTTTCCATTATCCAGTATTATTTGGGTTACCAAGGTTAACGTACGTCCACTAAAAGTGCTTGTTTTTGCCACTGAAACAGAAATCTCGCTCAAACAGCAAATCTCGCTCTGAAATCTTGTGTGAGTTGTTGAGAGTTTGGACAGCGAGGTTTCAAAAAGACTTCTAGTGTGTCAGTGGCTACAACATGGCATCCATACTCGAACCTGGCCAAACTCCAGAATAAATGGCTCTGGTTGGAGATAGTGGAAGCCTGAGAAAGAGTTGGAGAGGACTAACATTACCAGGAAAAGGTTAATTTACAGCTATAGCTTAACGCTATCTAAAAGATAAAAGCAGCTGTTCGTGTTTGTGTATTTCCAAATTGTGCCAACACCATGGACTATTGATATGGACACGCTGAAGTTGGCTAGCTAACTGTTTGCTGGACCCAAAACACTTTTTTCTCAAGAAATCTGCCGTTCCATGAGTGGAGAGACCTGCTGCAGTGCAGACAGTATATGGAGGTCATGTAATGTTAAATATTACATTGTATTATTGAAATGTTAACATTGACAGTAAGAATTACACATTGGGTATAACGGCATTGCAATAAGCTCAAGAAACTAATTTGACCAGAATTTCTCCCTTTTTTCCAAAACATTGAAATCTTCCAGGACCACGTGGACCGGTCCGGCACCAATACGGAAACCATGCCTGGTGTGTGGACAGCGAGCAGGGGTGCGTGCGCGCGCGCGTGTGTGTGTGTGCACCAGTTCCAGCCTGCGCATGCAGCCGACAGTGAACAGCAACAGAGCCACAGATCCGGCCAGCCAGCACAGCTGATAAACTGGAGGGATTAACAGGCACTTCTGGAGCCCAAGTGGCCCCTATCAATACAGGCCTGGGCCCATTGATCTGTTGTCTGGCTGGGTGCTGGGGCTAATTCCTGGACCCAGGCTCTCTGAGTGCTCCTAGCTGGGGAGGGCTGGGGCGGGGGTTAGTGGGGGGTGGGAGACTGGCTGGCTGGTGGTGGCGCCGTCCCGGTACCCTACTAGATTTGAGGGCTCAGCGTTTACCCTGCTGACTCAATAGTCCGCGGCATCAGAGCGCGTTTAGGCTCGGGCCACAGCCAGCGCCCCCCTCGACGTGTTTAGAGCACGGGATCAAAAGCACTGTTTATTTATTTATTTGGAAGTAGAGACGGGGTGATGATTGAGCCGCATTTTTTACGACATGAAGCGAGAGGAATCCCAGAAATGTGGTTTAAAGGCCCAGTCAGTGATCCAAACGTGAACAAATAGACAACCATACCACCAAGAGGGATTTATTTTCTAGCTCTTGATACATGCACTAACACTAACCAACAAGTACAACATTTGTTTTTAATTGTATGTGCTTGTAAAAGGTTTGTTTATATTTGAAATGTTTGTAAACATTTGAGTAAAATAGACCTATATTCTGCTTTATGACGGGTTGAGGAATTTCCAAATCGCTTTTTTCCGTCTACATATCAAACCTTTCAAGAATGTATGTGAATATAGCCCAATTTGTTATGGTACAAAACATCTCATTGGGCCTTTAACCAGAAAATGGAGCCGTCAGTGAGAAAGCCCTGCGTAGCTAAAACCAGGCTCTCGTAGTGAAGGTTACTAGTCAGAGCTTTGAGACTTGGATGAGAAACTGTAAATTATATTAGAGAGCGACATCATCGCATGAAGGTGATAATCTGTTTGATGTGGCTAAGGCTGCAGTTACAGTGATCCTCACCCCAGACACATGTTGGGTTTTATACCCTGTGGGAGAGAGGACAATACTAGCTTTGAACAGTATATTATTTCTGAACCCTTTGCACCAGGAAAGCTTTGTTCCATGTCATTGTCATTAAATGCATGTTTTTTTAAGAAACTGCTATGAATACATGATGAATGTATCAATAGGACATAACGATTTAATTACAATACCCTGGTAAACAGTGACACAATAGTGACATCATGCACCACAAACAAATATGTTGACTTGTGTGCTTGAAAACTGCACTTAAAAGCAAGGGTTGTGGGTTCAAATCTCACATGAAGACCACTGACATACATAACATTTGGCCAAACTCGTCCTAAATTACAAAACCGTACCGTATACCTCAATTATATATTTTCACTTTTTCAACTGCTGTCAATGTCAGATATGTCAACTCAGCACCTTTTACATAATCCCTATTTGTAGAAGCCAAAAGTGTAGAACTCCTCTCAGCCATGAAATCCTTCCATTTAGCTGCTCGACGGTGAATGACATGCCATGCACTGATATCCATCACACATACATACATGGCCAGAGGGAGGGAGAGATGGAGAGAGAGAGAGAGAGAGAGAGAGAGAGAGAGAGAGAGAGAGATACAAGGCATGTGTAGTAGAGAGAGGGCAGGAAAGAGAGGGAGATAGAAAAGGGTACAGAAAGGTTGACTCAATTAGTAATAAGCAGAGAGAGAGAGAGAGAGAGAGAGAGAGAGAGAGAGAGAGAGAGAGAGAGAGAGAGAGACTGACAGAGGGAGAGAGACAGAATGACTGCTTTGGCGCCGTAAGTATGTCCAGTAGCCAGGAGATAAGGCCTGTTGCTAAATATTTCATGGCTACCACTGATTGAGTGACTGACTGTCTGTCTGTCTGTCTGTCTGTCTGTCTGTCTGTCTGTCTGTCTGTCTGTCTGTCTGTCTGTCTGTCTGTCTGTCTGTCTGTCTGTCTGTCTGTCTGTCTGTCTGTCTGTCTGTCTGTCTGTCTGTCTGTCTGTCTGTCTGTCTGTCTGAATGACTGCCTGTCTGTCTGAATGACTGCCTGTCTGACAGAGTGACTGACAGTCTGCCTGACTACTGTCTGACTGTCTGTCTGTCTGTCTGTCTGTCTGTCTGTCTGTCTGTCTGTCTGTCTGTCTGTCTGTCTGTCTGTCTGTCTGTCTGTCTGTCTGTCTGTCTGTCTGTCTGTCTGTCTGTCTGTCTGTCTGTCTGTCTGTCTGTCTGTCTGTCTGTCTGTCTGTCTGTCTGTCTGTCTGTCTGTCTGTCTGTCTGTCTGTCTGTCTGTCTGTCTGTCTGTCTGTCTGTCTGTCTGTCTGTCTGCCTGAATGACTGCCTATCTGACAGAGTGACTGACAGTCTGCCTGACTACTGTCTGACTGGCTGGCTGACTGTCTGTCTGACAGAGTGACTGACTGTCTGTCTGATTAACTGACTGCCTGACTGTTTAGAGCACGGAAGCTGACTGACTGTCTGTCTGTCTGTCTGTCTGAGTGACTGAGCCGGTCGATCTGGGCTGGGGGGCTTGTTTGGCAATGACCGGTGAGCAGCCGAGCAGTCTCAGTATATCCAAAGCAGTTCTGACGAAGTGTTGTATAGATGTATTTAAAGTTTGTGGTGTTTTTGTAGAATATAGTATAATCAGTGTTATTGTGTATAGGCATAGAATATTAGTGTGTATAATATGTGCTCTTGTACTGAAATATTTGTGTTTGCTGTTAGTAGTGTGTATAATTGTGTCCTTGTAATAAAATAAAATGTGTTTGCCGTGTGTTGTGTCGTTTCCTTCAAGGTTGTGCTTTAGTGCAAAAGACACAAAGGCATTCAGTGAACGCAAATTTGAAATATGTCCTACAGCGGTAATGTGTTCTGCACTAATGTCACACAATGCCCCTTTGTTATAATGAACAGTGCATCTTGCTACAGTATATTAGACAACATTTGAGTGTTGTAAATTCATGCTTGCCCTGTGTGTGTCAGGCCATGCATAACCTAAACTATTGGTTTAGTGCACATACAGTCACACAAAAAAGTACTCAGTCCTTTTAATTCTAACAAATAGTTACTAGAACAATGCATTCATTTGGGATATTTGGCCTTCTCTGCATTGTAGGCTAGTCTTTGGTAGAAATACATGAGAAAGTATATATTCAAATAATAGTTTGTAAAAGTGGTCACAACATTTCCTCCTTACGCCCTGCCCGTAATGATATATAACTGGATAGGATACTGTACTGTATCAGTGGAGGTTATTGTATGACTAATAGTGAGGCAGTGCTTCACTAGTAATAGACAGAAAAAAAAAGAAAAAAAAATTATTACATAAATATTTTTTTTTAATATCTTTTTTTATTATAAATGTTTTCCTCTGTGAAAAAAAATGCCAGTGAATTTTTTTCTTCTTCAAAAATGTCCAAGTGACAGACAGCTCTTCCCATTCATTCCCTTGTACTACACATGATGTCCAGCTGTCAATCATTCACGAGTTTCAGATGCACGGGCCGCGTGAATACTTTCCCCAAGGCAGTTGTCCTGATTGGCCACTGACGCTTCTCTCAACGCCCAATCGCGTTATTCCTAACGCTCGCTCCTAACTTTCAGAACTTCTCTCAGTTCCACAAGTCCATCACATCAATATACTACTAACTATCAACTAACTCGCTACCGCCGTGCATCAATATACTAACTAACTAGCACATCAATGCACTAACTACTACCGCCGTGCATCGCTATACTGCTACCGCCATGCGTGCGTCAATATACTAACTAGCACATCAATGCACTAACTACTACCGCCGTGCATGGCTATACTGCTATCGCCATGCTAACTATTGATGTGATGTCGATTGATATGAATAGCTAGTTATGTTAATATAGAGAGATGAAAACAATACGTTATTTATATTGATGTCGATTGATATGAATAGCGAGTTACGTTAATATAGAGAGATGAAAACAATACGTTATTTTTATATTGATGTGATGTCGATTGATATGAATAGCGCGTTACGTTAATATAGAGAGATGAAAACAATACGTTATTTATATTGATGTGATGTCGATTGATATGGTAGCAGTATAGCGATGCACAGCAGTAGTAGTTAGTGCATTGATGTGATAGTTAGTATATTGCCACGACCCACTTCAATGTTAGCATTAAAAATGCCTAATCTATGTTTTAAATTATGGCTATTATTATGTGTCTAATCTGCCCGTCGCTTATCAATGACTCGTTTTCCAGTCAACATTGTCGAAGCGGATTGTTTTTTTATCGGTTCATTTTCGTTTTATAGCATTTTGAAAAGCCCTCGTTTTCAAGGAAAATATAAAGATTCCATGATAAAAAGACATTTACTGGAATATTCTAGAATACACAAAAACGTTGTCATTTTTCGGCCTATTTATGAATAGTATAGTATATGTGTACGTATGCACGCTATAGAAGCTATCTGAAAAATCGATTCTCTTATTTCCTCATCAGCGATCGCGCACAGACAGACACATCACACATAGGGCAAACGCTGAGATCTCAGCGAATACAACTCTGATTATCCCAAGACTGGTAAAATAGATTCCTTACCTCAGATCATATGTTCTCCAAAAAGATCATTCCAATTCCTGATCGCCATTCCAAATATCGATCACGCTTATTGATTGAGTATTGGCTGCTGTAAATAAATATTCCAGGCTGATTCCCGTTCCGCGATGACTTCCATGTTGATCAGACTTCTTACCAGCACAAGGAACCAGCTGGCTCCGCCCCTACATATCTACAGACCCCAGGTCAGTCTAAGCGACTGACCTGCAGTTACACAGGGATAGACGATAGGGGGCGCTTTTTTCCATTCTGAGCTCCTGTAGGGGCTGCTGTACCAACGGGAGACTCGGTTGATGAAATATGATTTCAGATCGCTAATAAAACAAAAAATTATATTTGTCGTCATCGGCACTCAGTGGGGGGGCTAATAAAACGAGCTATGACATCACTGGCACTCAAAGTGTTAATGGAAGGGATATCCGCAAATTGTTCACTGGCACGTATCTTCATAGCTAGTAGGTGACTAGGCCAGGGGCCATGAAAGTAGTAGTGCTGTCTTGTTCTGTGCATTTGAAATTCAGATTGTTGTCTTAAAATGGAATTAATCTCTTTTTTCAGTACCTCAATTTGAAGCTCCAGTCGACTAGAGTAGTTGTGCTGCAATGAAGAGATCAACGTGGCATGAAGCTTTTCCAATTCCACCAACTTGGAGAGACGACCCTTGCGGAGATTAGATGCAAAGAGAGTAGTGTTAGTTCTGATAAAACCCTTAACCGAATCCCATAGAATTCTGGGATCCTGTACCGAGCCAGCATTAAACTGCAGGAATTCAGTGAGCTTCTCTTTAAATTGCAAGTTAAACTGCCCGTTTTTCAGCAGTGTAGAGTTAAAGCGCCATCTAGGGGCGCGGGACGTTATTTTACTGAGTGAACCCTTAAGTAGGATACCTTTGTGTTCTGAAAGTGCAATGGGCAATAAGTCAACATCCAAGCTATCAAATAGACGTGGGGAAGAAAAAACATAATCAATCCTGGAAAAAGTCTTATGTCTCGACGAGAAGAAGGAATAATCGAGGGTTGAGCGATCGCCACATATCGATTACCCCCGTGTCCTTAGACCAGGCTTGTAGGGCTGTGGTAGCTTGCTTCTGATCAGAGGTTTCAGCGTGATTGAACCTATCAATCAATGGATCCCAAACTGCATTAAAATCAGCTCCTACTATTAATGAGTAATCAGGTCATTTCAGCATAGCTGCAGTGAGTACAGCATAAAAGTTAGCGTCATACAAATTAGAGGCGTAAGCAGAGATCAGCGTGATTTTTGGGTTAGAACATTCTATTTTAGCAATAGTAATTCGACCATCTGCATCAGACCACACATCTAACAGTTTAATATTACATTTTCGTTTCGCTATTATGGCTACCCCACAGGCCTTGGTGCTAAAAGAAGAAGAACTTATGTTATGGTTGAATGTATTTGCCATTTTTGCGTTATCCGCCAATTAAAGGTGTGTTTCACTCAGTAAAGCAAGGTCCACTTCCTTCCTTTTTAGCCACATTAGTACACTTGTGCGTTTATGCGGTATATTGAGACCCCCTGTATTCCAGATCAATATGTTCAAATTAGCCATAGTCTAAAAAGGCTGCAGTATGACTGAATGTAATTCGTTTGGAGTAGAACACCATAATAGATACATATCCACTTGTTAAGGTCCTATTGAGTTCCGAGCGTGAGCATGAAAACAAAAATAAAACAGAGCGAGTCGATAGACCACCGTAACACTTCCGGGATTCTGAAATCAGGGAGGAGATTGTGGGGGGGTCAAATGAATGAATGTGGACGAGAGCCGTGATGGAAGTGGTTGCCGATACGGCTGTGGGGGTGCTAGAGACATGATCGAATAGGCGTTTATGCGCCTCGCTCTCCTGAACACGGCGTGACCCATAACTAATCGATCAGAACTAAATCGGCAGAGAAAAAGCCCATTTTAAAGCACCTATTCCGCATGGACATGCGCAGAGTGCCCATGGAGTCTGGACGACGCAAGATGACGCTCGAATGAATGTGGACTGTTCCATCAGAGGGGGGAGCTTCGATGGTCATGTAAGTGGCTACAGACCGCTGCACTTAAATATAATAATAATAATAATAATAATAATAACTTTATTTGTATAGCACTTTTCATACAGAGGTTGCAGTTCAAAGTGCTTCACAACAGCAAAAAATACAGGCATAAGCGAGCATAAAAAGATAGACAGGTAGAATCACAGTGTTTCACATTAGGATCTAGCATCCCAATAGGCTCTCCGCTTACAGTTTTCAGTAACACAAATAGTAAAAATAGTTTAAAATGATTCAGTTTAAAAATAGTCAAAAAATTATAAAATAGAACGGACATAAAAAATACAGGCATGAGCGAGCATAGCAAGATATGGCAAATCACAGTGTTTCACATTAGGATCTAGCATCCTAATAGGCTCTCTATTCAGTAATACTCCTGTAATTCATGAACAAATAATCACAGTGTTTCACATTTGGATCTAGCAAATAATAAGAATAAAATGATTCAGTTTAAAAATAGTCATAAATAATCAGTGTTTCACATTTGGATCTAGCAAATAATAAGAATAGTTTAAAATGATTCAGTTTAAAAATAGTCATCAGTAAGAAGTAAAAAGTGCAATAACCGACACATGAATTTGATAGGCAGTGTAAAAGAGTAGGCAGGGTAAGAATAAATACAAGTTGTGTCAGGATATCCCTGATGTTTCCTCTTGCCACTAGGTGGTAGCAGATATCTATCAGTGAAATGCCTGAGCAAAGAGATTTTAAGCTGTCTTTTAAAGATGTCTAGCGAGTTGGCTTCCCTGATGTTTTGGGGTAGTTTGTTCCATAGTTTTGGGGCATAGTTGATAAAGGCTGCATTACCGATCCTCTTTTGACTGCTTCTGGGAGCCTCTAGTAGTCCAGCAGCTGATGATCGCAGTGTTCTTGCTGGTGTGTAATTTATTAGAGTGTTGGCGATGTAGCTAGGTCCCTGTCCATTTAGAGCTTTGTATGTAAGGAGAAGGACCTTAAAGTCAATTCTAAATGTTACAGGAAGCCAGTGTAAAGCGGCTAGGACTGGACTAATGTGCTCTCTCCTTTTGGTTCTAGTTAGCAGTCGGGCTGCAGAGTTTTGGATTAGCTGAAGCCTCTCTGTGGTTTTCTTAGGGAGACCTGTGAAAAGTGCATTACAGTAGTCTAACCGGCTAGATATGAATGCATGAATTAGCTTCTCAGCATCGTTCTGATTAATAAATGGTCGTACTTTTGCTATATTTCTGAGATGGAAGAACGATGTTTTCGTCACTTTGCTAATATGAGAATTGAAGTTCAGTTCTGAATCTATGATAACCCCAAGACTAGTGACCTCAGATTTGATCCAAGGGGTTAGTCCCCCCAGGTTCTTTATTAATGTTTCTTTTTTAGTTTTGGAGCCGATAATTAGAATTTCAGTTTTGTTCTCGTTTAGTTTCAGGAAGTTCTTACTCATCCATTTATTTATTGCCAGTAAGCAGTCTGTAATGGAGCTAATCGCTGTATCATTTGGTTCAGCAGATATGTACAGTTGTGTATCATCCGCATAGCTATGGAAATCTACATTATGTTCTCTGATGATATCACCCAGCGGTAACATGTAAAGGGAGAAGAGTAAAGGACCTAAGCAACTCCCTTGTGCAACTCCATAGTTGTTGTCGTATATATCAGACATGTGATCTCCTAGTTTAACATAGAATTTCCTCCCTCTGATGTATGTTTTAAACCAGCCCAGCACATGGTCTGAGAAACCGACATGGTTTTCAAGACGATCGATTAGAATATCGTGATCGATTGTATCAAATGCTGCACTGAGATCTAACAGGATAAGGATGGAGATCTTATTCTCGTCAGAGTTTAGTCTGAGGTCACTGATTATTTTGGTGAGGGCAGTTTCAGTGCTATGATATTTTCTGAATCCTGACTGAAATTCTTCTAAGATGTTGTTTTCTTCAAGAAAGGAATTTATTTGAACTGAAACTATCTTTTCAAGTACTTTACTAATGAATGGTAGGTTGGATATTGGACGATAATTTGCCATTTCATTACTATCCAAGTTAGGTTTTTTTAGTAATGGCTTTACAACTGCTGTTTTAAAGGCATCCGGGAAAATACCAGTCCTAAGGGAAGTGTTTATGATATCTAGCACAGGGCTTGAAACACTATTAAATACCCGTTTGAAGAAAGCTGTAGGTATAGGGTCAATGTCTGAGGTGGAGGAGTTACATTCTGAGACAGTTTTGCAGAGTACATCTAATGTGATGCATGTGAAACTTCTCATGGTTACATTGCACGGTTTGCCGCAATCAACTTTATTTCCATCATGAGTAATGCTGGCCCTGATCAAGGTTATTTTGTTGTTAAAGAATAGTGCAAGTTCTTCACACTTAACCGTTGATGACTGAGGAGGTGTAGGGGCAGTGTTGAGTAGTACATTAATAGTGGAAAAGAGGATTCTGGAGTTTCCAGCATTTTCTGTAATGATTTTAGAGAAGTAATCTTTCCTTGCTAAGCGGATGGTTTTATTATAAGCAGTTAAAGCATCTTTGTATATATCACAGCATATGGTGGTTTTTGTTTTTCTCCATTTTCGCTCCACTGCACGACATTTCCTTTTTTCTTTGTTGACCGTATTATAGTTTAACAAAGGACCTGGGGCGACAGGGCCTTTGCTGCTGCTGCCTCCTCCCTCTGGAATGCCCTCCCCAGCCATATCCGTGATGCAAACACCCTGACATCTTTTAAATCAGCCCTCAAAACTCACCTTTTCAATCTTGCTTTTGACCTCTAATTCTGTCGGTGTTATTTTATTTTTGTCATGTATTATTTTTTGTTCTGTTTTTTGTTTTGCCATAGTTTGTCTCTCCTGCCCATGTAAAGCGTCTTTGAGCACCTGGAAAAGCGCTATATAAAATAGATGTATTATTATTATTAATTGTAGATGTCGCCATAAGACGCGTCTGGCCATTTAGTGGGATCATTTTTTCATTATCCTGTTCGGCTGGCCACCGAAGCTCCCCCCTCTGATAGAACAGTCCACATTCATTCGAGCGTCATCTCGCGTCGTCCAGACTCCATGGGCACTCTGCGCATGTCCATGCGGAATAGGTGCTTTAAAATGGGCTTTTTCTCTGCCGATTTAGTTCTGATCGATTAGTTATGGGTCACGCCGTGTTCAGGAGAGCGAGGCGCATAAACGTCTATTCGATCATGTCTCTAGCACCCCCACAGCCGTATCGGCAACCACTTCCATCACGGCTCTCGTCCACATCCATTCATTTGACCCCCCCCGCAATCTCCTCCCTGATTTCAATGTAACGCGGAAGTGTAGTGGTCTATTGGCAAGAAAAACTAAAAACACAGCAATCCCCCATTCCCGCCCCCCTTCCCCACTTCAAAATACTTGTCCGGTATGCGTCTATGCTTTTACCAAACGGTTCGTGTTTCCGCGTTCCCGTTTTGCGCTCTGATTGGCCACGCACGTTTCTGGTCATGTGACATGTGCGCCCAATCGCATGACGAGCAGTGTCTTAGCCCATTTCCGCGTCGAACAGCCTGCAAACGACCTAATGCCTAGTTCATCACTGGTTAAGCTTAGGCGACTCTTTTCGCAGTTGGTTAAGGTTAGAGTTTGGAATCAGGGCTGGCGTTCTATCACCATGCTCTAAGACAACTAACCTTAACCAACTTCGAAAGAGCGCCTAAGCTTAACCGTCCAAAGAACTTGCCGTCACTCGATTGGGCGCACATGTCACATGACCAGAAACGGACCAGAAACGTCAGTGGCCAATCAGATTCGCAAAACGCACGAACCGTTTGGTAAAAGTAATGAGGCATCCGGTATCTATCAAACATCAGTTGGTCAACCTTGCCCGAGCACAGCAACCACAACAACATTATGTATCTTAACCATACTAATAACTTGTAAGGTATATTGTAACAATTTAGAAAAAAGGAACCCACTTCACTCAACTGAGAGAAGAAATCTATGCAGAGTTCAATGTGAAGTTCAAAGTGCAGACGATAACAACAGGTGCATTAAAACACAGTTCGTCTGAGTTGATCTTGAGAAAAGGGCAACATACGTCCCGTCATTGAGATAACCCAGTGGATACAAACCTTGAGCGTTATCATTCAGCCGGAGCAAAAATAAAGTCATAGTAGACACGTGGCAGCGGTAATGTTAGCTAGGAGAGCTGGACAACCAGCATGCCTTGAGCTTAGCTTAATCAGGCTCAAGGCCTGTTATCCTGATTCACGTAGGTAGCTCCACCGAGAGAGGACCATCCCCCTCGACCGGCTGATACGTCAGAACATAGTTTGTTTGAGTGAAACCTGTGAAGCACAGTACGCCAAGTGCAAACTTTAAAAAAGACATTATGCATAACAGCAGGCACGTGCACACATAGAGGCCAAGGGGTGCTTGAGCACCTGCCTTTTTGAGCCACATCAAAAAAGTGCCCTTTTTGGAAAGACATTTTTTTTTATTATTATTATTTTTTCTTTTACCGTTACGCATATAGACTGCCCTTCCAACTGAAAAATGTCAGGATAGAATCAAAATATTAGGTAAAGAGAGAGAGATGCCCCATATTCCATTGCAGTTTGCACGGCCTCCTCAGCGTGCCTCTCCGCGGACCTATATATGGTGGTGATGATGATGATGATAGAAACCGCTGTGGCGCATACAGTTGAATGCTGGTATTACACTCATTGAGGGACACGAAGAAGTCAAGTCCGATGGGATTTGGGAATCTCAAATACAAATCGGTATTGGAATAAAAAATGCATTTATATTAAACAATACAGAATATACAGCACTTCTTGGGGTCTGTAGGGTAAGCACTTATTCCCTCCCCCCTGAACATTTATGGAGATGTATGGGCCTTTTAAGTCAGTGATAAAAGTGTCTTTCAAGGATAAGTGAGCTCCTGCACCGATTATTATAGTTCAATATTCAATATTTGATCACCAAAACCCCCCAAAAAGCATAAAAAGGGGGCCCCGCCCGAAAAGGGCCCTTAAAAATCGTGCTCGCGCACAAGTGTAGTGCCCTTTTCAGCCTTTGAGCACCTGCCTCTCTAAAGTCCTGTGCACGTCCCTGCATAACAGTCAATACGAAGTTCAGTGCGAAGTACAATGTTCAGACAATAAAAAGGCAAATGCGTTAAAAAGCACAGGCCGTCTGAATTATACTTGAAAATAGTCAGTGTGCATCCGGAGCAAAAAAAGCCATAGTAGACACGTGGCAATGGTAATGTTAGCTAGGAGAGCTGGACAACCAGCATGCCTTGAGCTTAGCTTAATCAGGCTCAAGGCCTGTTATCCTGATTCACGTAGGTAGCTCCGCCAAGAGAGGGCCATCCCCCTCGACCGGCAGATATGTTAGCAGATAGGTCGTTTGAGTGAAACCTGTGAAGCACAGTTTGTCCAAGTGCGAATTTGAAAAAAGACAATATGCATAACAGTCAATGCGAAGTCCAGTGCGAAGTTCAATGCTCGGACAATAAAAAGACCAATGCGTTAAAAAGCACAAGTCATCTGAATTATACTTGAAAATAGTCAATGTGCATTCTCATTTCTGGAAATATACAGCGTAGATAAACCATGAGTGTTACCGTTCTGTTGGACCGAAAGGCCGTGGTAGGCGAGTGGAACGTTATTGTTAGCTGAGAGAGCCCGAAAGCTAGCATAGCTCGAGCTTAGCATACCAAGGCTCCGAGGCCTGTCACTCCCCGATGCCCGTAGCCTGCTCCGCCGGGGCCGGCTCACCATCCTCGGACGGGGGGGGGGACGTCGTGTCGCGTCGAAGGAACCTCTCCGCCTCGGACGGCGACTTGAATAGGTGGTTGCAGGAGACAACTCCGCGGCCCATCTTGATCTTCAGAGTCGCAGGGTATATTAGGTAGACTTCTATGCCCTTCTCCCGAACAACTTCCATAGCTTTAGAGAAGGCCCTGCGACGTCTGGCGATATGGTCAATAAAATCCTCTGCGGATCTGAGGGTATAATTACCCGCTTTTGGAGGGTGTTTCATGGCCTCTTGTAGAATAGCCTGACGTGTAGGGAACCGCAGGCAGCAAAAAATAAAAGCATGTGGACGTTCGCCCTTCTCCGGGGGGCCGTTCCTGAATATTCTATGCGCCCGCTCAATCTCCGGTTTAGAGATTTGGTCGGAAACCATTGTGGAATCATCTTTTCGAGATAATGAATCGGCGCCTCGTTTTCAATGGTCTCGGGCAAGCCGTAAATTCTCACGTTGCACCTTCTATTCCGGTCCTCTTGGTCAGCGATCTTATTTTCGTAAAAAAGGAATTCATCTTCAATCGCCCATCTCGGTGGAGTTGGTTTCAGCTACGACCGCAACCTCTGCCATCCCTTCTTCCACCCTAAAGAGCCGCATGGTCATGCTAGCTACATCCTCCTGGAGCGAGTCCAGTCTGTTGGTTAGCTGGAGCATGCTAGCATCGGGCTCAGCAGGGAATAAAGACCTGATACATTCAACGTCCACCTCATTTAATGTCCCCATCTTGTTCGAAATTTGTTTCGCCATCTCTACGATGTATCATGTATGTCATAAAATTAACGTCGTAATCAATATAAAAGTGAAGTGGTCGCAGAGCTCGGAAAAGCTACGCCGCCATCCGATCTGAGCGTAAACCGAAAGTCCGCGTACACAAATCTTTAAAAGCGTACACAGATCTCTCTCTCTCTCTCTCTCTCTCTCTCTCTCTCTCTCTCTCTCTCTCTCTCTCTCTCTCTCTCTCTCTCTCTCTCTCTCTCTCTCTCTCTCTCATTCATGTCATTCTGTGGAACATGTTTGTAAAATTTCTTTTTACTAGTCTGAATCAAATTGATGATTTCTTCCCTTGTATTGAACCCACCGTTAACATTTTTAATTAATGAAAATTAATCAAACTGCCTGGCTACCCCTCACCCAAGCGTAATAATTATATTCAGTAAGCAGTTTTCCTGGTTCCAAAAAGCACAGCTAATTGATTCATCAAACCTAATTCATCCCATTGTGACATAATTGGGGGGGGGGGGGGGTAAGCAATTCTGAACAGCTTGTTTAGGCAGACTTCAAACCAAACAGCAAGGAGTACATTTATGTAATTCTCCCCCAGCGCTTAAATAACATGTCAGACTACCAAATCCATACATGTCCCCTTCATCTGAGCCTGCTGTAATTTTCAAATTCAGATTATGCATTGGCCAGGAATCAAACCCAGGCCTTCCTGGTCATGGAATTCACTGACCTTTGGGAAGTATTTCGACATGTACAAGGGTATCCCAGTGGTGTAGTAAATCTTGTAGACCAGGCCCATTGCAAGTTGCTGTACTCTGTCGTCTACTCTAAGCCATCCTAGGTTGTCAAAATGTGGTCATCTGGTCAGGTGCACTGTCACCTAATATGTTTTGATCTGTGTCTGGTTAGGTGTGCCGTCACGCATCACCTAATATGTTTTCATCTGTCTGGTCAGGTGCGCCGTCACCGAATATGTAATTTTTTGCATCTGTGTCTGCCTGGTCAGGTGCGCCGTCACCGAATATGTAATTCTTTGCATCTGTGTCTGCCTGGTCAGGTGCGCCGTCACCGAATATGTAATTCTTTGCATCTGTGTCTGGTCAGGTGCGCCGTCACCTAATGTTAATATGTTTTCATCTGTGTCCACTGACCACTGACACACACAGTGGGGGATGGATTAAAAATATAATTTTTGCTTCACCAAAAAATTTGGTCAGCTACCGCCACTGTACTGTATATAACCTGATAGCAGAACAGGCTACTAATCTGCAGTGTAAAGTAGGTAGGGGAAGCCAGCAGCATGTCACATTGCCTAGGCACCAATGTACTGGTGAAAATTGCAGAGACAATGATGTGGCTAGCTAGGTAGCTAACTATTTTTTACCATGCATATCTTGTGTCTTACCTATTTTATTTTTTCTATGCCTATTTTTATTATTGTATTTTGCACAATCAATGCAGGCATGGCCACCCGCATTTCACTGTATGCCCTAGTATGTATGTGACAAATAAACCTCTTGATTCTTGATTCTTGATTTTAACAAACATTCTCTCAGATTATATTCATTGATTTCCATTCCATGCTGTAATATTAGTTTGACTGAATAACAAGCCACAATTATTTTACCTTGGTGAGCAAATCTGGAGAGGAATATTTCCAAAGGATCCGTGATGTAAAATGTCAATTGAGAGGAAAACAAAGCGCTAATACCAGCAAGACCTAACCTGACCTGAATACTGTGCACTGATTAGCTGTGAACAGATTTGTTTGGCTCTGTAAAAAAGCGGCACTGTTTGACTGTTGATTTTTCAGTCTCAGACTGAAAAATCCACATATACTGTATGTATAATGTATTTGGAAATCATTGCGTAGCTAAAAGCTCAGGTAAAGTCAGTTTACAAATGAACACTTTCTAGGCTTGGGTTTCACACTGTGCTACTTGTCCTGTGACCCTATCATAGGTATATCCAGAGGGTCACACTAAAACATGTATTGTGACCCTATCATAGGTATATCCAGAGGGTCACACTAAAACATGTCTTGTGACCCTAGTATATTCAGAGGGTCACACTAAAACATGTCCTGTGACCCTATCATAGGTATATCCAGAGGGTCACACTAAAACATCAGCATTCCAGGTCTCTTTTGTGCAGTCTGAACTGGCACTGTCTGACTTCCAGATGTCCTTATTATTATGCTAACACAAAACAAACAGAAAATACTCCTGAGGGCTTGAATGCTAATGAGTGATTTCAGAATAATCATATACAGGAGGGTGACAAATTAAAGGGAAAAGGCTGAATAAATTATTAGAGAAACATAATGAATGCAGATGCTTCCATACAGGTATACTGCATTATACAATTAAGCAATTGTGCTGGGGGGGGGGGGGTTCTGAGTGATCACCTTTATCCTATGATGAAACAATTCTATCCTGGTCGGAGTGATCTCTTCCAGGATGACAATGCTCCCATCCACAGGACACTAACCATAACCCATCCACGGGACACCAACCCTAACCCATCCACGGAACACCAACCCTAACCCATCCACAGGACACTAACCCTAACCCATCCACAGGACACCAACCCTAACCCATCCACAGGACACCAACCCTAACCCATCCACAGGACACTAACCCTAACCCATCCACAGGACACCAACCCTAACCCATCCACGGGACACCAACCCTAACCCATCCACAGGCCACCAACCCTAACCCATCCACAGGACACTAACCCTAACCCATCCACAGGACACTAACTCTAACCCATCCACAGGACACTAATTGTAACCCATCTACAGGACACTAATCGTAACCTTAACCCATCCACAGGACACTAACTCTAACCCATCCACAGGACACTAACCCTAACCCATCCACAGGACACTAACCCTAACCCATCCACAGGACACTAACCCTAACTCTTCTACTGTTGGCTGCTGAGCAGCTCCTCTGAATCAGTTGAGGGTAAGTGCCTCGCTCAAGGGCATTTTACAGTGGTCATTGAGGGAGGGGAAAGCCTTATTAATTAGCTTCCCCTGTCCGGGTTATCCTGACTGGTCCGCGGGTCCAACTGGCAACCTTCTGGTTACAAGTCAGCTTCTTTAACCTCCACTGCCCCACGTGGTGAAACATGAGATCAGGTGGAGTTATGATGCGGGGATGGTTCCTGTCACTAGGCTAAAATCATCTGCTGATTTTTGCTACCTGATCAGCCTATAGTCAGACTGGAAGAATGTGTCCCCCTACTCTCATTCCCAACCCTCGATCCACCTTGTCACCACTTCTACTCGTTTCCTCTCACCGGGGGTCATCTCCATTTCACCCGCTCCCTTCCATCGGCTCTCATCTTTCAGTAGAACTATCCCCCACCTCCCACCCCGCCTGCAAAATCACCTCAAAATAACTTTTCACCTCCCAAATTCCTTCCAGAAACATCCCTTAGCTCATGCCAGCACCCTTCAGAGGGAAAACCCCATTCGTATTTGATTCACATCTGAGCAGAAATGGCAGTAATGTCTGCCATAAACGCCACAAGTGTAATCAAGCAGGCTTTTCATGGGCTAACGGTCGGACGCGCTCTGCTATAGCGTGTTGCGAGTGATATTGCATTTGGCAGCCGTGCCAGATATTTTCAAAAAGCTTCTCTGTGATTCTCCCAGTAAAAAAAAAGGTGCTTCTGAGGTTCTGATGAGCATTTAGATCCATTTTATCTTAGTCTTTCTTCCATTCTGGGGGTTGGACGGGAGGAAGACACGCTGGTCAAGGTAATTTTCCAGCCTGATCTCATGGTAATTCAGAGGAAGTTGCATGAAAGGCAGTCATCTTGGCTTCCCTAAGGGCTCTACAGAAATGTAAACAGTAAAAGTGATTACACACAGAAAAGCATAGAATATCTGAGGGAGGTCTACATGCAGCATCCCAAGACGTCGGTTCTCTTCTTCTTAAGTAGGTGTGTACTTGTTGTGCATTAGCAAACAAAATAAAAGCTTTGCAACATTTTCAAGATCGTCTTGAATTGTCTTCTCTTTTTTTTTTATAAAGATGTAACTTACTTACTAATAGTGCTCGCTATGCCAAAGGTGGAGAGTTCAAGGAAAGCTGCTTTTTCACAACCAAAGTTGTTGACCATGACCCAAATGTTTTCTTAACCATAATTAACCTTTTAAATCCTGTGAGACCTTGTAGCCTACTGGACATAACCTTTATAACACAACTCGCATAACCAAGGTTTGTTCACATTTAGGCAAACATCACACATTTTATATGATTCTAAAGTTTATAATGGTATCAAATGTTCAAATTCTAACATCAAAAGTGGATAATAGGGGTCTTGATAAGTCCTAATTGTAATGGTGATGTAACAGCGTAAACATGACAAACAGTGTCTCAGGTTTCAAAATGATCAACTGTTTGTTTTTCTTACCTTTAAGAGAATCAAAGTGCTTTTTTGATCTAAGGACAGTCATCAATGGTTTTTCCCTTACCTTAAACAAACCTAAATAACCCTTTCCTTTGATCCAACCAAAACCACATTTTTGGCCTTCTATCTAGGTCGTCCTTGGCCTTGGCCGAAACCTAACTGTTGGCCTATATTATAAAAACAAGTAGGATAAAAGAAATCCTTGTCTGTGACAAGTGGAAAAAAATCACAGTTAAATCTGCTGTCAAAGATAGTAATGTCTCTTGTAATAGCGACAAGTGTGATCCAGCAGGGTTTTGATTGGCTACTCTGTTAGCGTGTTTGGCAGCCGTGTCATACTTTTCCCAGAAGGCTTTTCAGTGACAAAAGGTGCTTTTACTGACAAGAAGCTCTTGAAATCCTGGTGACATTTACTGTATCCTTTTGCACCCCCACCCTGTTTTTTAGTTTTTGGTAATGGAGCTTTCCCAAGCGCCAGTCAAGATAGCTTTAGAACGCAACTGGCATCGATTTTCAAGAGGGATCTATGGTAAATCAATGAGAAATCCTTTCCGCTGTGTTTCAACCTCATCCTGTACACCCATCATCATCATCATCATCATCATCATCATCATCATCATCATCATCATCTGGCCTATTCAGATGTAGTGTTGGGTGAACCCAATCCGGAAGCCTGGCCAACACTGTCACTTCTCAAGATGCGGGGCTGTGATGAGATCATTTTCTGCAGATTGCTATCCCATGAGGCCCCTTGGCACCTTCGACTGTGTGTGTGAGCGTGTGCACGCGCACGCACACTCGTGTCAACGCGCGTGTGTGTGCTCTGTATGTGTGTGTGTTTGTGCAGTGCGCAGTGTGTCAGGGGCCCAGGCGGCTCCTCTAATCAGTCCTGACACCAGGGGGCCCCTACGCCTCGCTAACTCCAACCACACCATCCGCCCCACCCCACCCCACGCCATCGGCCCTCCATTCGGACTGACAGGGGCCAGGCGGGTTGAGGCTCCAATCACTCCACTCTGATGGCAAATAGCTTCCAGAGCAGTGCCAAGCCTATTAGTTCCCACACAGAACCCATGTAGGGGTCAGGTGAAATTGGCCAGAGGAGGAGGGGGGGGGGGGAGGGGGGGGATCACCTGGTGGCTGACACTAACACACACATCCACACACAAGCAATCACACATAAACATACTGATATGGACACAAGTATGCGCACACCTGCAGTCACATACATACACACACACACACACACACACACACACATATGACCGCACTTACTAACATGCACCCATAATCACACACACATATGAATGCACATACTAGGACACGCATGCCACACACATGAATTCACATACACCAACACCAAACCAAACCACACACACACACACACGTGCAATCCCCCCAGACACACACACACACACACACACACACACACACACACACACACACACACACACACACACACACACACACACACACACACACACACACACACACACACACACACACACACACACACACACACACACACACACACACACACACACACACACACACACACACACACACACACACACACACACACACACACACACACACACACAAAGGGGAAGCGAGGGCTCAGGCCTAAACAAACTCCGGATGCCAGGGAGTGTGGTGAGCCTTCAGCGAGCCTCTCCTCCACCGCGCTGGGATCAGGTGACCTCTGATGAGCGCTGGTTAGCGACGGGGATATCCCCTCTCAAGTGGATCCACATTGACCGGATAATCACGGGAGGGGAGCCAGCCGGTTCAGAAAAGGGAGGGGGGAATGGTGGGGGATATTACGTCCGCTTTCTGTAAATCCATGATCCGTGAAAAAAAGGGGGAAAAATGTATAAAAAAAGGAAAAGAAGGAGGGGAATAATTTTTTTTTACTACCTGTGAATGATGAATTCAATACCACTTGGAAGTTCTTCTGGACCTGGGTTTTGCTTTGAGATCACCATATTTCACTGTGAGTCACCTAAGTGGTGTAAGTCCACCCCCCCCCCCCCCCCCACCCCTTTGAAGTCGAAATGGTTTGAGGTCACTGCAACGTTGAAGTGTTACAGCTGTGACGGGTTTGAATGTTCAGAGTCCTCTCTCTCTCTCTCTCTCTCTCTCTCTCTCTCTCTCTCTCTCTCTCTCTCTCTCTCTCTCTCTCTCTCTCTCTCTCTCTCCCCCTCTCTCTCTCTCTCTCTCTCTCCCTCTCTCTCTCTATCTCCCCTCTCTCTCTCTCTCTCTCTCTCTCTCTCTCTCTCTCTCTCTCTCTCTCTCTCTCTCTCTCTCTCTCTCTCTCTATCTATCTCTATGTACCCCCGCCAGACCGCGAAGTGTGAACGTACCTGTCTATTTTTATAGCATGCGTTAAAATCACAGAGTTCCAGCGCCTGCGAGCAACACCCTGAGTTGACAAGCTCATCCCAGCTCCTAAATTATCCCCCAGGAAAGCCACTAAATCATCACTCCCGTCAAAAGAGAATGACATGTTTGCAGAGGGAGGTCGGTGAACTTGGTTTTTCACCCGGCGAGCGTCCCTCTAAATCAGTTTTTTCCCCTAATTGAAATACCTAGCTAACACCTGCCGGGTTATCCCCCCCCCCCCCCTCTCCTCTCGGAGACACGTGATTGGCTGAAGGGGGTCCTGTTCTTCCTATGACCCATTTTCCTGCAGTGTCTCATTCCTGGCTGCCTTGTTCAGCTTGTTGGAGATGATGTTGATGGAGAATTATGTTTTGTTTGTTTTAGTTGGAGGCGAGAACATATTTCACGGTGCTGGAGGTGACAAGGGCTGAGCTGATGGTTCTGTGCGGTTGAAGGAGAGGGAGGGAGGAGGAAATGTGAGCCTTTTTAAAGCACTTTAAGTGATTCCTCTTTCGCTCACTGTCCTGGCCCCGGGGCAAGGCTGGGCTTGTTTCAACACACTGCGACAGAACACGGCCCTCAAGGCCAGACGTTGGAAGAAGGGGAAATGATTTGTAGAAGGAGTTTTTCTTTTAGGGGCAACATGTGGTCATAACCCCCAAGAGTGCACGGCAAACAGCGATTTATTGAAAATGCCCCAAGTTGAGGAAAGGTTAGAGATTTTCTTTTTGTTTTAGTTCTTTTTGCCGTGTTATCTGGGGGGAGATTTATTTCACGTCACAAATAGATCAATACAGTGATGTTGCATTTCTTTTTCAAATGTAGCCAAGAGTAAAGACCCTAACCCTATCAAAACAGCAGTCAAAGTGTATATTTCAGCACTACATTTGTTTACCAATGATTTTAAGTGTTATTAGCGAAATATGAGCTTATAAAGATTTTCGCACATTGCACCGGAAAACGGACGATTTAGACGTAAATAAAGGAAGCCGTCATGAAATCGTTGTAGTCCTAAGAAAGAAGAGACCCAGCCATAAAATACAATGTATATTGTTTCTTTACCTTTCTGTGAACGTCCAGGAAAAAAATGCGTCGTATTCCGGGAAGAAATGGCGGAGCTATGGTTATACAAAAGCCTGGTGGTACTAAATCCAGATTTAACTCTGCCATTGGAAAGAGGAGATTTGGCCCCATCCATAGAGGTATGACTTGGCCATAATAAGGCCATTTATAGACCTGATATTCTATATTCTATATTCATATTTCAAATTGCGTCCGGATGGCAAAATTCAGTAGTGTATCTACAAAAAAACCTGTAAATCCTTTGCCCTTTGTTCATTTGCTTGTATTAGTACACTTGATCTCAAGAAGGTTATTATTCTTTTTGTACTTTTGGTCAATGTTAGTATGGTGTTATTCACAATGAAAGATGAAAAAAAAAAAAATTTATATTCTCCTTTGGTTTATTACAATTTACTCAAGTATAATAACAGACACAATATTCCTGACACTGTGAATACATTCCCTGAGGTCCATAGATGTCCCTAGATACCAAGAACATGCTAATGGACCTTGTAGAAGTGGAGCAATCTTCCATTTACTTGGGTATGTACTTTTAGGTAAATATTCTGAAAATATGGCTAGGGCTTAAGAGTTTAACTGTCATCTGACGTCTGAGAACGTTTCTTGTGGTGAAGCCTGTTGTGGGCAGGGTTTCCCACGCCGCGCAGGACTGCTGCCGTGGTATGCATGGACAATTGTGGTCACTCACTCACTCACTCACTCACTCACTCACTCACTCACTCACTCACTCACTCACTCACTCACTCACTCACTCACTCACTCACTCACTCACTCACTCACTCACTCACTCACTCACTCACTCACTCACTCACTCACTCACTCACTCACTCACTCACTCACTCACTCACTCACTCACTCACTCACTTATGGAGACAGGGATGCTTATTATGAATACTAATATTAACAGCCACTTCGCACAGCATTTTGCTCCTTACACAAGATTTTTTAAGCACAGCTTAATTGCTTAACATTACTTTAGCTAACCCTAACAAGTTAGTATTCCCACCCAGGGCTTGGCATTAATGCCTGCCCGGCCTTTGACCTTTGGATTTTAGCCTTTTTGATGCAGAAAAAAGGAGCTTCCCGCGGTGGCATTTTAAAACGCACACTGTCATCACGTTCAACATCAAAAACTATACTTAATGGACTGCCCTTTCTCTCCGGGAACCCCAGAAATATTTGTAAACATTTTTGGAAAGTTGTGCACCGAGAGAAAAAATCTGTATATGTTGTTGTAACGTTATGCTACGTTAATCCCATATAGTAGTAGCATGTAACGTACCATTACATATACAGCCAGGAACCAGCAACATCTCTATTATTAGATGTTTTACAATTCATACAATTCATATCTGTAACTTTAAATAATACACATCTATCCAGCACTGCAGCATGACTTGAAGCAGTCTGTGCTTGAACCTCACTTCTGGTAATGCTTACAGCATCTTCCTTGCCAATAACTGTCTCGCCCGTGGATGTTAGTAATGTTATTTATCCATGTCAAGGGGAAGTGAGCTACATATTTACCTCAAATACCTGGGACAGCGAGGTTTAAAATGTATTACTGATACATTGTTTAATATGGTAACTACAGGCATTATCAATCCCCAAGCTCTGCAATGTAGCTGCCTACTGCTCCTAAAGTTACAATGGGTTAAATGCAGATGACAATTTCCAGGTATAGAGCTTCACAACTCAACGTAAGCCATCCAGAACCATGTGTAGGTACAGTAAGGCAGTGGTCAGCGAGAAGGGGGGCAGCAGCAGACTAATAGCAGGTGCCGTCCAGAACAATGTGGCTGTAAACTGTTGATGTTACTTTGCATCTTTTCAGCCTCTAACATGAGGATGTTGTTACCATGGCTACACAAAGGGTTTCTATGCCACATAGGTTTCCTGTTTGTATCATCAGCATGTGCCAAATTTCTCAACAACGGCACTCTCATCTCATGCTCTTATTGGCTCTGACACATACATGCATAAATACCCCCCCCCCCCCCCCCCCCACACACACACACACTTTAAATACTCTCTTAAACTTTTCAGGGACCCGTATTGATTTACAATTTTTGTTGTGGGACTCAGATTCATTGAAACATATTACAGACATATTACGACTGTTATGGGAGCCACCGGAAGAAGGCTTGCAACTAGGGATGCTCGATATTGGCTTTTTTACTGATACCGATATACCGATATTGTCCAACTCTTAATTTCCGATACCGATATCAACCGATATCAACCGATACCGATATATGCAGGGTCCCCCCCCCCCCCCCCCCCCCCCCCCCAAATTGAATAATTTCAGGTAATTAACATTACATATCTCTTGTTGTGGAATTAACACAATTATGCATACTTTTGACAATAAATAAAATCAGTTATTGTTCTTACTTGTTGCTTGCCTGGGTAAATAAAGGTTATAGAAATGTAAAAAAAATAATTTTTTTTTTTTTTTTTAAACCGGTACCAATATTTTCCGATATCACATTTT
>NC_140175.1:39487166-39510125 GCF_963971535.1 Notolepis coatsorum
AAAGAGTTAATATATCGCGTAATTATCAACAAAAGCAACAGAATTGTTTCTGTATACACATTTATAAAACGAGGCATATTTAGCCCAAATATGTTGCCAGAACATACAAAAATTAAATGCGTTCACATGCAATTGTCAAGAATAAAAAAAAAACTAGACTTAATGGGAAGGGTGTGCTTGTACATTTGAAGTTCCATGATACGTGGCTGCGTTGTGCTGAAAAAGAGGCGCAGATCCACTTCTACTCTGAGGCGAGATCTGTATTTATTTTTTTATGTCAGTGCTGAAAAACCGGCCTCACAGATGTATGTTGATGCGAAGGGGACACGCTTTCTCGGCTGTCTGTCGATCTCCGTAGCATTTAATGGTTTTTTTCCTTTTTTCTTTCTTGCTTGCACGTGCTGCCCGCACCTGCAAACAGTGCTGTACATGGTTCTGAATTCATACAATACACACACCCACTACGCTACTACAGCGAGCCCCACTCATTTAATACTTTCTCTGCCAAGGACGCCTAAACTCGTCATTCCCCGCCATGCTAATTCTGCCAATGACGCCGTAACACGTCATTGAGATCAATATTTCAAAAATCTGTGATCGCAATCATATTTCTCCCCCGGAGACTTGAGATCTACTGTTGATCCCCTCTCAACTCTCCAACGGTTCAAGAGCGCCATCTGCTGGCCGATCGGCGGATCGCCCAAACCGGAAACTGGTGCTCATCCAAATTCGGTCCGATCACTCGCTATAGGTCCCGGGACTCAAACCGGAAACTGGTGCTCATCCAAATTCGGTCCGATCACTCGCTATAGGTCCCGGGACTCAAGCTAGACACAATGGATAGCGATCCGTTACCAATAACTCGATAAACAACATGATTTGGACGTATATACTATTATACAACCTGGAGATGGATCGCATATTTCAACATCCCATAATAGGAATATTTTTGCTCCACGCTCATCGCCCAACGGCCCGAGGAGACTGGGGTGAGTTTCAGCGTTTTTTTTACCGTGTTCGATACAAACTGCTCTAATTATCATATCACCCACACTAGATGAATCATCTAACGTTGGCCACGGAATTATAAACGACCCCCCCCCCCCCATCCGGTCAACATCAGATGATAAGTAGTAACTTCTAGAAGCACGTCCATTTGACATTTTTTATCTTGCGCCGATCGCTATCAAACTGTATACAATCATCAATATAATGCATTTAGGGCTATAAATCACGTTCTGCAGAAAGCTGCAGAAAACGATAAAAACATATTTATACTTTAGACCGTATTTTAGTATAAATATGTGAATGAAAAAGTATAACGTTGCTACACCCTGAACAATAGATACTTGATGTTGAATGGGCCATAGTAATGTCAATTTAACAATACAATTTAAAAAGTTATAGCCCTGCAAAGAAGGGGAACTTCTCCATAGACAAATAGAGCTGGCAGAGGATGGTATAATGATGTACATAAGCCTGGCGAAGAAAGTGTTAATATATAGTGCAAATTAAGTGTTCAAATTAAGGCATCCAATACGATTAACCATTGTCTTACCTTAATGCTGCAATATGCAACGTTTCATCTTGGCATCGTAGGCATCAATGATCTCTTCTGCTAAAAACTGTCCATGATTTGATTAACTCTGACTCTTATCATGCCCTCTAGAGCAAGCCCTTGTTTGCCAAGATAAAGCAACATCTCAACATCTCAACAATAGGTTGTGATCGGGTGTTATGCCCAGGGGCAGCCCGGGCAGGGCTTGCTGTGGCTGCAGGGGTGCGGTCGCTGTTGCTGGCAGCTTCTGAATGACTTTGTTTATCTTTTGCCTTGAAAAAATACTGTATATCCATTTTGCCTTTTGAAATGTTACTCAAAATAGCGTGCTGGTGTTCACTACATAGCGATTGGCGGGCGGAAATTCGGAATGCGGATGTTTACAAAAAATGTATAATTTTTTTTACCTAAGCCTACCCATAATCACCTTGCTGAATTACCACCTGATTGTCACCCGGGGCTGCAGCGACAACACACACACAATACAGTAGCCTATATAATGCTGCACACATATATTATATATAATTTTCAAAATTCCCAGCATAACTTTTGGGTAGGCTTAGCCTACCCTGGCCTTCATTACGGGCGGCCTTTGCCTGTCCTGAACCCAAAAGATCAACCCAGACAGTGGGAGGCCTGTTGCGTCATGCGTAATGAACGGATCTAGGATCCAGTTGTCCAAATTGTCCATGCTCTCCATGTAATAGTTCCGAAATTGTTCAATGAGCCCTTCTATGTGGCTACAGATGATGGGCTTCAAATATTTGTTTGCAACTGTTACGGACGGTGTCCTTATATATATATATATATATATATATATATATATATATATATATATATATATATATATATATATATATATGGGGAATTATATATGTTATCTGTATGTATATAGGCTTGTGTTGGTAGTTGTTGTCCTCTGTCTCCCCCTGTGTCTCCATATCCATTTTCTCAGGTGTCCTCCTTTCCAGTCACCAGCAGCAGCTGGTCAATCAGCATCTCACTCCAGCAACAGCAGCAGCAGCTGTGGCTGATCTGCAATCAAGCTCTACTCTCCCTTTATATATCCCATTGTGTGCAGTGTTATTTAGCTCTTTGGTTCATTGTGGTGGTAAAGAGCTCTCTGTGTATCTTTGGTGTAGAGCTGGTACCTGAAGCTCTGGTTCATTATTGTTAGCATAGGAAATAGCTTTAGTGTTGTGTATCTGGTGTAGAGCTGGTACCTGAAGCTCTGGTTCATTATTGTTAGCATAGAAAATATCTTTAGTGTTGTGTATTTGGTGTAGAGCTGGTACCTGAAGCTCTGGTTCATTATTGTTAGTATAGGAGATATCTTTAGTGTTGTATCTTTATTGTAGAAACTGTATATTTGGTGTAGAGCTGGTACCTGAAGCTCTGGTTCATTGCAGTGTTTTGTGGAGTCATTATAGTTTGTTGTACATTTCTGTTTTGTTCCTAACCTGTGTATATTTGTTCCCTTGTGTCACCCAGCCTATGGTGATTGTCTTTTTTGTATAGTAACATTTTGTTTTCGCACACAGGGACATTGAGGACAAGAAGATACCCTGGGGTCTACATTTGCATCACGTAGGTGACCTGATGTTAGAGACACCAGCTTTAGAGTGAGCACCACCACCTGTACTTTTGGGCGTTCGGCGCCTGTAAAGGGGAGGGTGGGTTTTCATTTCCTTTTGTGTCTTTTATTTGGTGCCACTAGGTAACACTCTCTGTGTTGCTGAATTTTGTGAAATAAATTCTATTATTTTGCAAACTGTTTTATCGTTTTGTGTCACTACACCCTCACCTACAGTACCATGTCTGTGGTCTTGTGTTGCGTCCCCTTACTGGGGTGCGTAACAGCAACATTCTGTTCCTCCAAAAATCCATCAAGCTGAGTAAATACCCCAAAATCTCTGCTGATTATCCTGGAGTGCGACAAACGGAGTTCCTTAATTTAATCCAGCTCTACATTTTATCTGCAAGTCCAAACAGGTCTGTGTCCGGACCTTGTAGTCCCAGATTCAACTCATTGAGGCGGTCAAAGATCTCGGCTAGATATGCCAGTTTTGCCACCATTCATTATCAACACATTTCTCTGCCAATGGGTTGTTTTTGTCTGCAAGGAAAATCAGTGCTTCTTCTCTCTCTCCGCGCTTCTGACAACCAACCTATCCTGTTACGATGGGGTAGGTGTGTTTGACCCAAGCGCAGAGTTGAACAGAGGAGGCGGAATGCGATAGTTGTTCTTTCACAATTAAACAGTTTCTTTATTGTGAACATGAAGCATAACACGACAAAACAAATACTTTGAAACAGGGAAAGAAAAGGGGAGACATTAGTCTCCAAAAACGAGGAAGCAGTTCTAACTCGAACTGAGAAATGTTTGCAGAATTACACACAAAAGAGGAGACGTGGTCTCCGCGATTATATATGCGCAGGATGTAGTGAGATGTGTATTGGAATACTGTGTCGGCCTCCATTGATGAAGGGGCGAGACATGGCAAATACAGACAGCTTCCAGGTGGAAAACTCAATCTGAGTTGGGCTCGTCTGTTTTCTCTCTCTTTCTTTTTTAGTTTTTTTTTGCCAATGCGACCCACTTTGAGAACCGCTGGTCTAGAGGAATGTCTGGTCCCAGGAATTTTTAAATGCCATTCTGATGAGAGGTGAGGGGCAGCTGGGTCCTGACTGAGCCTGTCAATAGCTGTTACCCTCACCTCCACCAGCTGAGCCACTATGGCACACAGACTCGCTGGCTCTTCTGACCGGGCCGGGCGTGGCCTGCATCTGACCGGGCCGGGTCAGTCCTAGGGGATACAAGATCATTTTTGGGAAGTCGCAAAAAGATGTAGAAATACATTATCATGTTATTATGTTGTACATGTGCTTATTTCTTGTTTTTAGGTGTCATGCATCAAACACTGAGAAACACTGTTTTAGATTATTCCATCTCTCCTGCAGTGGGTATACTGTGATGATTCCCTCCCAGCCTTGTACACATCACTATACAAATATACTATATACTATTATATATATATATATATATATATATATATATATATATATATATATATATATATACTATACTATACTATACTATACTATACTATACTATACTAATGCATGCAAGACTTTAACAGACATTTACATTCAAAGATGTGTTTTGCTTCTTGTTCTTCTTCGTATGTTTGAACTTGGAAAGTGGACAATGTCTTTGTGCTCATTGGAAATCCAATTTTAAGTGGTGGGCCTATGAGCAGGATTTGTGTTTGGCCCAATAGTCAACTTGTACACAAGTGTGAAGCCTGCAGTAGGTGACATCTTGTGTCCAACAGTTAAACTTTTGAGATTAAATACATTTGCTAATCTTTTTTATTTTAATGAGAGAGGAGTAGATGTAATTTTAGGGATTTTAACGACATAATTATAAGGTGCAGTATGTCGTTTTTGGGGATACGTTTTCAACTCAGTTGTGGAAAATTCTATCGTATATGAAAATATATATTACAATAAACTTTTTACTCATTTTACTGTTATTGCAGGGCCAGACATTTAGTTTACAAATATATTTACTATTCGGATACGTATCTGCTAGGCTTCTGTTTTATTTACAGTGCTTCAATACATGAATGAATGCATGAATTAAGAAGTATTAGTGTATCTCATTTGTAGAATAGCACAACATGAGGAATACAATTCTGTAAATTATAGTATCAGGCTCTGCTAATTAAAACAATTTTCTCAAAACTACATAGTGCACCTTTAACTTTTTGTGGCAATACTATTATCAGACACAAATTATTACTCAAAGTACAGTATTTGACATACACCTTAAGGCATGTCTGGAAGGGATCTTTAAATGCTTTGGACTGACTTTTATTAACCATTTAGTGTCATCCCATTTCATATGGCTGGAGGAGACAGTCATTCACTGCTTTGACAGTTTTCTTGGCTGGCAGTGTCCTTGGGGTGAGGTAGGAAGAGGAGGCATGGCATGGCTACAGGGCAGCAGCATAGTGTCCTTGGGGTGAGGTAGGAAGAGGAGGCATGGGATGGCTGCCGAGCAGCAGCATAGTGTCCTTGGGGTGAGGTAGGAAGAGGAGGTGTGGGATGGCTACAGAGCAGCAGCATAGTGTCATTGGGGTGAGGTAGGAAGAGGAGGCATGGCATGGCTACAGGGCAGCAGCATAGTGTCATTGGGGTGAGGTAAGAAGAGGAGGCATGGCATGGCTACAGGGCAGCAGCATAGTGTCATTGGGGTGAGGTAGGAAGAGAAGGCATGGCATGGCTACAGGGCAGCAGCATAGTGTCATTGGGGTGAGGTAGGAAGAGAAGGCATGGCATGGCTACAGGGCAGCAGCATAGTGTCATTGGGGTGAGGTAGGAAGAGGAGGTGTGGGATGGCTACAGAGCAGCAGCATAGTGTCATTGGGGTGAAGTAGGAAGAGGAGGCATGGGATGGCTACAGTGCAGCAGCATAGTGTCATTGGGGTGAGGTGGGAAGAGGAGGCATGGCATGGCTACAGGGCAGCAGCATAGTGTCATTGGGGTGAGGTAGGAAGAGAAGGCATGGCATGGCTACAGGGCAGCAGCATAGTGTCATTGGGGTGAGGTGGGAAGAGGAGGTGTGGGATGGCTACAGAGCAGCAGCATAGTGTCATTGGGGTGAGGTGGGAAGAGGAGGTGTGGGATGGCTGCCGAGCAGCAGCATAGTGTCATTGGGGTGAGGTGGGAAGAGGAGGTGTGGGATGGCTGCCGAGCAGCAGCATAGTGTCATTGGGGTGAGGTAAGAAGTGACTAGTTGCTAGTGGCTTGCGATCCAAAAATGTCCCGAAGCATGTGCTTTCAATATGTCTTCGGAGTTCACTCCCGGAGAGTCTTTGTATGACGCCAGCACTCAGGTGGTGGTGTGCTTCGGAAGCTGTTCTGCTCTCAGAAGTGTGATTCAATGGGCCTGGGGTTGGTGAGACTACCTCTCTTTGCCATTTCTCGTTTGGTCTCCCGCAGCATTTTCACAGTGTCTGTTGAGTGTTCCATACAACCTCCACGCAGCCTTTACAGCACAGAAGCTTCTGGCCATTACATTATTTAAAGCTCTACCAATTTTCAGGTCTTGTGAGCCATGCTTTTTCTGCTACTTCCAGAAGTTCCTGTGAATTTGTATTGCACTGACTATAGAGACTGTGGCTCTTCTCCATGAATACTTTGAAGTGATTGATTGATTGAACCTAATCCACAGCATCAGATACAGCCTGTTCCAAACAGTGGTTCATGCAGAAGAGGTTGGGGTACCTTACAGTCAGCCTGGTTGCTATGTGAAGAGGTTGGGGTACCTTACAGTCAGCCTGGTTGCTATGTGAAGAGGTTGGGGTACCTTGCGGTCAGCCTGGTTGCCATGTGAAGAGGTTGGGATACCTTGCGGTCAGCCTGGTTGCCATGTGAAGAGGTTGGGGTACCTTGCGGTCAGCCTGGTTGCTATGTGAAGAGGTTGGGGTACCTTACAGTCAGCCTGGTTGCTATGTGAAGAGGTTGGGGTACCTTGCTGTCAGCCTGGTTGCCATTTGAAGGGGTTAGGGTACCTTGCGGTCAGCCTGGTTGCTATGTGAAGAGGTTGGGGTACCTTACAGTCAGCCTGGTTGCCATGTGAAGAGGTTGGGGTACCTTACAGTCAGCCTGGTTACCATGTGAAGAGGTTGGGGTACCTTGCGGTCAGCCTGGTTGCCATTTGAAGGGGTTAGGGTACCTTGCGGTCAGCCTGGTTGCCACACCAGAGTTCTTCCCTTATATGACACTGGCTCCATCAGAAACAAATGAGACACAGTTATTTTGAAGCCACTCTTCACTTCAGCCTGCAGTGTCCAGACAGGTCAACAGAGCTTCCTCTATACCCTCTGGCCTCTGCCCCTTGGCTTTCCAGCTTAACCAGCTGCACCTCTTTTTCTACTGTATGTGTTCCATGGTTTTTGTGGAACTGTACCTTGAGTGCAAACTAGTGCCCATGTTGACATAATTTTGTTCCTGAAGCTTTTTCTATCTCAGCTAATACAGTCTCTGATACAGCTCGCACCATATTTCCAAGTAAATCCTGCCCACCCTTTTCAGTGAGCTCCTGAGCTATTTTGTGTGACTTGGACGTCTGATGTCGTAACATTTTGTTCCTCAAGATGTCCAGGACGCGTGAATATTAAAGGCAACCAACTTGTGTTCAGCCTTTCGTTCAGCGTTATGGCTATGTGTCTAATATGGCTGTCGCGAAGTCATTGATAAGCGACAGCCATATTAGACACATAGCCATAATTTAAGATATAGTTTATGCATTCGCAAAATATGAGAGCTCTGTCATTGAAGGGCTTCTACAACGGAGCACGGCCGCTGCTGCTGCTGGAGCTGGACCGAGTCAAGCCGGCGGCGGCGCACGGAAGCCGGGGACAAACCACCGCATCGCCCCGCTGGCGCTTCAGCAGCCTCCACGGATGTACAGTGACGAGTGAATCTGGTAGTTGGTTTATGACGTTAAAAACGCGAAATAATAACGGTACAGCGTACAGTTCCACACTGATGTACAGCGACACCCAGAGTTTCTAGTTACAGTAGTGACGCGTGAATCGAGATAGTCCTAACAGTGTTTATTATTAAGAGTCAGATAGTCCTAACAGTGTTTATAGTCCTAACAGTGTTTATTAGTAAGAGTCAGATAGTCCTAACAGTGTTTATTATTAAGAGTCAGATAGTCCTAACAGTGTTTATTATTAAGAGTCCTAACAGTGTTTATTATTAATTAACGTCATAAACCAACTACCAGATTTATTTTGCACCAGGGAACTTGAAAGTTCCTGCCGCGATCGCTGCAAAAGGGGGCGGGCTAGCGGCGTGGGGTCGTGGCCAATCAGAGAAAAGCTGAACACAAGTTGGTTGCCTTTAATATTCACGCATCCAGGACTGTGTCTCTGTTTTCATTTGAGTGCTGGATCTTAACCCTCGAGTCAACCTTTAAAGGGGAACTATCTTATAAATGGCATTTTTCAGTGTTTAGCATTGTTTCCTAGCTATGTGGACTTATATTAATAGGATCTATGTCTCTAATTCTCATATTGGCGCATTCTTCCAATTCTCCTCTCACAATATTCACCCTCACTGAACTGAGTCATCTGAAAATGTGCATATCTGTGATGTCAGAGGTTTCTCAGCTGCATAATAATGTGGCAGTTGATGTGGCAGTTGCCACCAGGCCACACAGTGGTTGGAGCCCAGCCTCAAAACGGCTTAAGATCTTGAGGTAGAAAAATGCTGTTTTTGAGTACTTGATTAGAAATACAAAACAATGAATAAAAAAATTTAAAAAACTTACAGAGGTGTTCCATAGACTCACAGGAATTGTGTAAAAGTGCCCAAATAGTGAAAGAAATAGTAAAATAGTTCCCCTAAAAGAATCACACCTTTAGACCTTTGCCAAAAACTGTGATCTCAGTAAAACATTATCCTTTTCATGTATTGCTCCAATTTTCTCTTATGAATATCATTATTAACTTCAGTCCTCACCATACATATGGAATATTTATTCATTTTCAGGATACAAAAATAAATGATTAGGGTTAGGGTTAGGTTTGGCGTAGGGTTAGGGTTAGGGTGAATAGGGTGGAAGGTGTGACACTTTTATTCAAGTTTCTTTATTAGTTGTCATACAGAAGTACAGAATACGTTTATACAAAATGCTTCTTTCTGTTACGCTCCAGGCGCTTAATAGTGATTTTTGAAAAACAAATCTCTGTGTTATAATAGTTGTCTCCCTCCTGGAGAAAATTAACCGAACACTGCACTGACTGGCTGCAGGCAGCCATGCATCTGAGGCAGCCCAGTTACACTGCTGGTAGCATTATTTTAATCGACACAGGCTTGGGTGACAATTTCTGGCTTCCCTTAATAAAGGGGAACTATCTTATAAATGGCCTTTTCCAGTGTTTAGCATTATTTTCTAGCTATGTGGACTTATATTAATAGGATCGATGTCTCTAATTCTCAATTTGGCGCATTCTTCCAATTCTCATCTCACAATATTGTCCATCACTCAAGTGAGTCATCTGAGATTTAGCGTATCTGTGACGCCAGAGGTTTCTCATCTGCATAATAACGCCCGCCCCATCTATGTGTGTAGCCAACTGCCAACTGCCAACTGCCAGCTAAGCATCTATGCTTGTAGCCAACTACCAACTGCCAGCTATTCAGATTCAGATTCAGACAACTTTATTGATCCCGCGTGGGGCAATTCATATTTGCAGCTTCATACGCAACAAGCAACAAAGACAAACAAACAACAAAACAAAACATCTCAACAGCCGCACGGCAAAAAAAAAGAGCAAAAAGAGCTACAAAAAATGCATCTATGCATCTATGCTTGTAGCCAACTGCCAGCCACCTGTATTACTCATTAAGAGAGACCACTTGGCCCCTGCGCGTCAATTTCTCTCTCTCTCTCTCTCTCTCTCTCTCTCTCTCTCTCTCTCTCTCTCTCTCTCTCTCTCTCTCTCTCTCTCTCTCTCTCTCTCTCTCTCTCTCTCTCTCTGTCACTCAAATCGCATTCCGAGTTATGGGCGGAGCCCAGCCTCAAAACGGCTTAACATTTTGAGGTAGAAAAATGCTGTTTTTGAATACTTGGGAACCATGCGATTACCAGGTGATCTACCTCCTGAGCCACTGTCGCCTCCAATCAAGTACATGGACTACACTACTGCTCTCTTGATACACATGACTAATGAAATGCTTGTCCTTGAGTGTACCTAATACAGTGACCACTGAGTGTATTGTATGTCCATCCTCTTTGGTTTTTGTGATGATTTCCTGCCCTTAACAAACAAACTGTTTGCTGTAAATTTGTACAACACTTTGCTAAACATGGACAAGCACACAAGTGTGTATGTGTATGTATCTGTGTTTGTTTGTGTGTGTGTGTGTGTGTGTGTGTGTGTGTGTGTCTGTGTGTGTGTGTGTGCGTGCGTGCGTGCGTGCGTGCGTGCGTGCCTGCGTGTGTGTGTGTGTGTGTGTGTGTGTGTGTGTGTGTGTGTGTGTGTGTGTGTGTGTGTGTGTGTGTGTGTGTGTGTGTGTGTGTGTGTGTGTGCGTGCGTGCGTGCGTGCGTGCGTGCGTGCGTGCGTGCGTGCGTGCGTGCGTGCGTGCTGTGTGTGTGTGTGTGTGTGTGTATGTGTGTGTTTGACTGTGCATCTCTGGCACTGATAGAGTGGGGAGTGGCTTTGTTTCTATGGCCAGCTCTCCGCTGCATTAAGTGAGTAATGAGAGAAGGCCAGATTACCATCAAACTCTTCATATTCAGCCAGGCCTACATCTGCCCTCAGCCGTCAAGCACAACAATGAACGAATGACGCTTTACATAATTCAGCTCGCCTGGAACGTGTCACCACCGCCGCATCACGAGGGAAGCTCACGCGGCAGCGAGGACTTTCCTCAGAGGAATTTCAGAGGGTATATATCCTTTTTTTTTTTTACCTGCAAACTAGATTCCAGGCCTGTTTTACAAGAGTTGAAAATGTCACTTCTCAAGAGATCTCTTTTGTAATTTTTGACTTATTACAACTAGTAGTTTTCCTTCTATATCTTTCTTTTTTTCCAGAGGAATTCCGTTGCTAGGGGAACAGCTTGGGCCCAAGTGTATTTCCTGTCAGATATTGATATTATCAAACACTACAACAGGAAATAAACATGGGCCCGTATACAATGTTTACGGTGTTGGGTTTGAAAAAGTCTATACTATAAATTCCATGTGTAGCCTAAAGAGATTTAGATTCCAACTGAGATATTCATCACTTGAACCATGTGAAACCTACTATTTACATGATGATTAATGACTTGAAAGCAGCACTCATTGAGTGATATCATCACAGTTATTAGCTATTTTAGACCCCTTGTCACAAAACTGTCCACATTTTAGAGGACGCATTCTTCTTTGAGATGGTCACTGCACTCACGACTGATAAATGTGCTAAGGTGCCAGAAGACCAAAGGAACAGTATTAAAGTTTATCATACTCACTACAATGATTGTCTTACACACTTCAACCCTCCAGAGTTTCCACTGAACTTGGGAAATCTGCTTTTAGCTTCCGTGCCCCCGACACGCTGAACATCCTGAAATGTACATTAAAGCTCAATACATTAGTATCCTTTGGACAGTTTAAATGGCCAACCATTTCACCCCTGCAGTTATTTTTTATTGTTTTATTGATTGACTTTCCTGCTTTTATTTATTGCGTGCTGTATTTTTCTTGACGTAGTTGGAAACGGGGGTTTACTCTCAATCAAGACTAAACAAAGATTGAATGAATGAGAAAAAGGAATACGGTTCTACACACTGAGGTTCATGCAAGAGGATGTATTTTTGTAAAGATTTGATCAGACGTAACATTTTGTTCCAACAATAAGTATAATACATTTTTGGTATGAAACCCTGCGTATATTTAGGGTGGGGAAAAAACAACGGGGCGATGTGGAGATATATGGGAAACATTTTCTCATTCACTGTTTCTCATCCAGATTGGGCTCTGCTCAGCATTATCTGCATGTATATTTCATGGGGAAATGTTTGGTATGTGTGAGTGTGGGAGAGGAGGGTGTATGGTCTTGCGGAAAGGTGCATCGTCCATAATTCTCTGCTGAAATATGTGCCGTCCATGTGTTCTCCATAAAATAATACTTCACAGGATTCTTTATGACAGCGGTGTTGCAGCCAGATCTCTTTGAAATGCAGTATCTGCATATCGTCCCTGAAGGCAGACAGACTCGCCAATGGCTGGATGGATGCAAGTGTACACACACACACACACACACACACACACACACACACACACACACACACACACACACACACACACACACACTCACACTCACACTCACACTCACACTCACACTCACACGTACATAAATACACGTGGTTGTACACACAAACACATACACATATATACTGTAGGTACACACACACATATATTTTCTGTGTGTGCATGTCTGTGTGCATGTGTGTGTGTGTTTACATGTGTGTGTGCAAGCATTTTTTGCTTGGATCTTAAACCATGTTTGACAAAAGTCGTGAATAAACTGAAGCGAATTGCACCAAATTGAATGAAAAACGTGATTGAATATTAAAAGTTAAGCTGCGGTTACTTTGATGTTAGATGTGCGGTTGAGCCTCTCGAAAGAGCATGAACTGTGTGACATTGCAATGTGTTCTTTAAAAAACAAGCCAGATTGCCACAAAATAAATTGATTTAGCTTTCTTTTTCTGGCTCGTAATCATTGACGATACACAGACACTGCAAAGAGTCTTCTCGGGCAGTCATATCCGTTGTCATAGACAAGCTCTATTAGATTAACTTGAAGGGTGACCACTTAGGGATCACTCTTGACAAATACTGCTAATTTGATTGGATACATTCAAATAAAAGGCACGCCAATATTGTTTGGAATTAGTACTTGTTTGATACGACACAGGGATTGCGCTACAGTTCAGCGGGAAGGTGAAGCACTGCGAGACCCCTGAACCAAACAGATATCTGGCCCGGATTGAGGATGATTTGAGGAAAAAAGGCAGCCATGTTACCACTGTTAACTGTACATTTAGTAGGCAGGCTGGCGAGCGGTCTGTGTGTGTTTTACATTAGGGAATAAGAGAGTGACACTGTGCTTCAACCTGGCATGTAGTAACCTTTATAGTGATACTGTGCTTCAACCTGGCATGTAGTAACCTTTATAGTGATACTGTGCTTCAACCTGGCATGTAACCTTTATAGTGATACTGTGCTTCAACCTGGCATGTAACCTTTATAGTGGTATAAGAGGGAGTTAGTCAACCTCACGCAGCCGTTTTTCATTCTTTTAACCTTTTTTCATCTTTCTCACACACACACACACACACACACACACACACACACACACACACACACACACACACACACACACACACACACACACACACACACACACACACACTAACACTTCGCTTCTCTGGAGAGTAGGCTTTTCTCATGACTAATTTTTCTCGCGATCACCACCGTATAACTTCTGGGCTCCGACGAGGAATGACTGGAAAACTGAGCCGTCGACCTGCTGAGCCACAACGAGCTGAACTCTAATCTGTATTGATACATTTTTTTATTGTTTTAAATGATACTGTAGACATTACTGTATGTCCACCATGCTCTGAAGAAAAGCATACCGTAAGCATGCGACTGTGTGTAACTAGGAGGGATATGAGGACTGTGTGTGTAACTATATGAGAACAGTGTGTGTGTGTGTGTGTGTGTGTGTGTGTGTGTGTGTGTGTGTGTGTGTGTGTGTGTGTGTGTGTGTGTGTGTGTGTGTGTGTGTGTGTGTGTGTGTGTGTGTGTGTGTGTGTGTGCGCGCGTGCGCGTGTGCGTGCGTGCGTGTGTGTGTGTGTGACTAGGAAAGATATGAGGACTGTATGTATGTGTAACTAGGAGGGATATGAGGATTGTGTGTATATGTAACTAGGAGGGATATGAGGATTGTGTGTATATGTAACTAGGAGGGATATGAGGATTGTGTGTATATGTAACTAGAAGAGATATGAGGACTGTGTGTATGTGTAACTAGAAGATATATGAGGACTGTGTGTATGTGTAACTAGAAGAGATATGAGGACTGTGTGTATGTGTAACTAGAAGAGATATGAGGACTGTGTGTATGTGTAACTAGAAGAGATATGAGGACTGTGTGTATGTGTAACTAGAAGAGATATGAGGACTGTGTATATGTGTAACTAGAAGAGATATGAGGACTGTGTGTATGTGTAACTAGAAGAGATATGAGGATTGTGTGTATGTGTAACTAGAAGAGATATGAGGACTGTGTGTATGTGTAACTAGAAGAGATATGAGGATTGTGTGTATGTGTAACTAGGAGGGCTATGAGGAAAGACACATTTCAACTGAATTGACCAAAAATTAAACCTTGTTTTTCTTAGAAATATGATGGTCAATCACTCCATGTTTACCCATGTGGTTTATTAAAGGATGTATACACTCCTCTTCTCTGTGAAGTGAGACAAGGTGGTGAAAGGTTGGGAGAAGGTGGAGAGGGAATTGGATTCCTCGCGGGCTCGCCGGGCTGTTCCTGGTCGGTGCGGTTGCAGACAGCTGGGCGCCCGCTACAGTTAAGATCAGAGGCCTTGATAACCTGGGACCCTGATTTATGGTCAACGAGTGGCCCCACCGCAATCACCTAATGAGCGGGGAGACGGAGAGTGTTTACATGTTTATTAGATAGCCCAAACCAGCTGGGGGGACAGACGCTCTCTCTCTCTCTTTCTCTCTCTCTCTCTCTCTCTCTTTCTCTCTCTCTCTTTCTGTCTTTCTCTCTCTCTCTTTCTCTCTCTCTCTCTCTCTCTCTCTCTCTCTCTCTCTCTCTCTCTCTCTCTCTCTCTTTCTCTATTTATCTTTCTGTCTTGCTCTCTCTCCCTCTCTCTTGCTCTCTCTCTTTCTCTCTCTCTTTCTCTCTCTTTCTCTCTCTCTCTTTCTCCCTTTTTCTTTCTGTCTTTCTCTCTCTCTCACTCTCTCTCTTTCTCTCTCTCTTCTTTCTTTCTTTCTTTCTCCTACCATCTTTAGATAATAAAGTACTCAACCTCTACTCTATTGAACTATGAATTAACACAACACACAACACTAATTTACCATCTTTAAATAATACAGTTTGAAATTGAAGTTCCTCTGTGTAATTAAAACTGAGTTATGAGGTACTCAATTCATATTAGTCTAATGTTATAATTTACTGGAATATTGTCCATGAATAGGGAATTGTATTGAATATGGCTGCCCCAATTATCAATCTATCCCTCAGTGCAAAGCGTCTCAACATCCTCTTTGGTTGCTAGCAAGCATTTGCAATTTGCTACCAAAGATTAGTATCAGCTACCAGTTACAGCTAATGCTAGTTGTAACAGTGGCTATAGCGTTAGCTGCAACATTTGGTAGTTGACAACAGCTAACATTTTTGTAAGCAAATTTGTATGCTAAAACAAGATTATATGAAAGGATTATTTGTTAAAATAAAAAGTTAAAAGGTGTATTCTAAACCCTTAAAATGGTTCTATATTGAATGACAATTTGTATACGTTTGTTTTTTCCACCACATTATGCAATAAATGACTGAGAATGGCTCAGCAGCATTCTCTACACATTTTTAAATCCTGTTTGAAAATAAATGTGAGATGTGAAAAACGTTTTTTGAGTGTGTGTTTGTGTGTGTGTGGGGGGGGGTCTTTAGATGCTTTGTATTGTGGGGTAGGTTAGGAGGACTGACTACATCAATACTGGGGGCATCATATTTTATACAGTCGCCCATTGGAGTAATCTGATCAATTGCTTGCTGGGAAAATGTGATGGTGACATCTTTATCTGTCCAGGGACACTGGGGTGCATGCGGTTCCTGTTAAATAAACAAATAAATAAAGAAATAACTCAGCTTGATAGAGTGTAATAGTAACAATAGAGGCCTTGTACAGAATGTTTATGTAGTTCAAATTCTTCCAACATGGCTGCATAACCACTTTCAAAAGAAAATGCCTGATTTCTGTGCAGTGATAATAATAATAATAATAGTAAACTAGACAATTCCGCATGGGGGAAATTGTGAAAGTGTGGGTGACGCCTGTGCACCGCCGGCCGTTTCCGAGTTTTGTAAATTTTCTGGACTTTTCCTAGTTTTAAAAAAAATTGGGACTTTTCTGAGTTTTTAAAAAAATTCGGACTTTTCCGATTTTTAAAAATGTTTCTGACTTTTCAGTTTTAGAAATATTTCGAACTTTTCCGAGTTTTAGAATTTTTTTGGACTTTTCCGAGTTTTGTAAATGTTCGGACTTTTCCGAGTTTTTGAAAATGTTCGGACTTTTCCGAGTTTTTTTATTTATTTTTTTACTTTTCCGAGTTTTTTTTTATGTTTCAGGACTAAGGGGGTGTGGCCTAAGGGGGCGTGGTCTAAGGATCGGGGGAGTGGTCAACATCGACCAATGAAAGAGGATATCCCTACCGAATCCAATGGCACAACCCGCAAGTCTCGACGACAAACGGTTCAAGAGTTACACTGAGGGGGTGTGGCCTAAGGGGGCGTGGTATATGGATCGGGGGAGTGGTCAACATCGACCAATGAAAGAGGATATCCCTACCGAGTCCAATGGGTCAACATAGACCAATGAAAGAGCACATCCCTACTGAGTACAATGACACAACCCGCAAGACAGAGGGCGCTGTCAAGCAATTCAGTACTGCAACACAGAGGGCGATTAAGGGTTAAGTCCATGAGAGGTCATTGGCAGGTCAGCTGTAGCCATGGGCCATGAGCCACACACCTGTTAGGCTGATGCAATCACGAATGACTATGCACTTTCACTTTGAATGTATTTCAATGAGGGCAGATGCATGACTGCATTGTCACGATGATTAAAAGCAAACGATAAGAGATGCAGCGTTGTGAAGCACACATGAGCACTTCAAGGAGTAGGTGAAGGGTTGTGTGCGATATTGTGGCATTCCGTCGACAATTGTGGCCGCGGTGACGATCGGAACAGAAGGGGGGAAAAGCGATAAAACCAGCCTTTTCTTAAAGTGGCTAGCCATTGGTGTCTATGGGGAGGAGAACCTTCAAACAAATGGTCATCAGTTGAGATAGAAATGTCCAATTCCATTTATTTTTCTTTTGGGAGCGAACCGACAGCCGTGTCATCGTTTTGATGTGTTTTTTCACTGTTGCAATTTACCCAAGGTAGTGGAGAAAAATTATTTCAACTCCACCACTCTAACTTGCAATGCATTTCCAATGGGACCGAAATGTTCCCGTTTAAAGTCGATTCGTAGCCAAACGGTGCAGTGAAACTTTCCAAAAAGTAATAGCGCCTTTGCCATAGTCAAGCCGGTCACCCACACTAATTAAATATTGGAAAGATGTGATATTACTGTTCCACTGTGACTTGCAAACTAAACTGTATATTGCCGGACTGTATATTTCAGAATCTTTGAATGTACGTACGTATATACATATTTTAGAATGTATATTTCTGACTGTGTATTTTTATTTTATTTTATTCTTATTCTTATTCCAATTCTTATTTTTGACTTTTGACTAACTAAATGTTTGATCTGTGGTGCTGAATTTCCCTTGGGATTAATAAAATACTTCTATTCTATTCTATTCTAACACTTACAAAGAAAAGAAAATGCTGGGTCAAGATTGACGCAATATGGGTTATTTGGGTAACAATCCATGATCCACATTATGCTGGGTAATTTTGTCCCAGCATAGTTGGTTATTTCTTGCATTATTTCTTCCAACATGGAGGACCTCTGCTGTTACTGGAGCCCTTAACATCCTCATCCTCCTTGACCTGAGTGCAGCCTTCGATACCGTGAGCCACAATGGGACGGAGGTTGAGCGTGCCTCCAGCTTCAAATTCCTGGGAGTCCACATCTCCGAGGATCTTTCTTGGACCCTCAACACCTCATCACTGGTCAAGAAACCAGCGTCTCTTCTTGTTGAGGAGACTGAGGGAAGCCCACCTGTCTCCTCAGATTCTAGTGAACTTTTACTGGTGAATCATAGAAAGCATACTCGCCAACTGCATCACAGTCTGGTACGGCAACTGCACTGTCTCAGACCTGAAAGCACTGCAGAGGGTGGTGAAAACTGCCCAACGCATCACTGGTACATCACTCCAGACTATTGAGTCTATTCATCACAAACGGTGTCTGAGGAAGGCATGCAGTATCGTCAAGGGCACCTCTGATCCCAATCACGGTTTGTTTGCCTTCCTCCCCTCTGGGAGGTGCTACAGGAACCTCCGCTCCAAGTCAAGCAGACTCAGGGACAGCTTATTTCCCTCAGCTGTACTCTCCCTGGACTTCTTCTACTTGTACTGTACTTGCGCTGTATAATGACAATACATTTGAATATAATCTAATCTAAAACTTCCTGTTCACTAGACTTGAAGTCCTCAGTATTGAAGAAGGCACTGCACTCTCCAACAGATCACACTTCATTTCACTTCACAGCCACTCCTCTGTCACACAAGGTGTTCCCCAAGGTTCTGTACTTGACTCTTTTCATCATCTACATCTTCCCTCTCTACAGACTTTCCACTGCTATGCTGATGAGTCTGACACTCCCAAATACCTGCCACAACCCACCCCTCTCTCACATCGACTCCTGCCTGTCCGCCCTCAGGGGAATCAACAACCCCACACTCACCATTAATGGCATCACTGTCTGTCTTTCCTCCCAGGCACGCAACCTTGGTGTGATCTTTGATCTCACCCTCTCCCTCACGCCTCATATCTGCCAAATTGTCAAAATCTCTTTCTACCACATTTACAATATTGCAAAGATCAGGCCCTCTCTCTCTCTCTCTCTCTCTCTCTCTCGCTCTCTCTCTCTCTCTCTCTCTCTCTCTCTCTCTCTCTCTCTCTCTCTCTCTCTCTCTCTCTCTCTCTCGCACTGCTGCTGAATCACTGATCCACGCCTTCATCTCCTCCCCAGTGGCGGCTGATGAACGTTATTCTAGGTGGGGCGGTGCCATATTCAATCAGTTTCAGTAACTACAGAACAGTATATATTGTTATAGAGACTCACTTGTTTTGCTGCCGGTAGAACATCAAGTACGAATTGGAAGAGCCATCGAGCCGCCGCGTGTCACGCTTAACCCTTTGATAATCTTTGTGGTCCGGGCTTGAACTGTCCATAAACGTGCACGGTGGTGTAGTGGTTAACACTGTCACCTCACAGCAAGAAGGTCCAGGGTTCGATTCCCGCTTGGGGACCAGGTTTCCATGATCCCAGGTACCCAGGTGGGGTATCTCCCAGGCCTTTCTGTGTGGAGTTTGCATGTTCTCCCCGTGCTCGCAAGGGTTTCCCCCCCGATAAGATAAACCCAATGGAAAAACATGCACAACAATAGATCGCTAACTCTGTGGCGTCCTTGACGAAGACGGACAGGAGCACTTGGATTGGTCCCCTGGCGCGGCTCACGTTGACGCCTGTCTGCTCCCGGCTGCCCTTGGGGGGGAAGGACGACGGGATGGGTTAATCGCAGATACGAATTGCATGCATGCATCGCATGTGTGCCGATTGATGACCTCTGAGCAGGTCCTAAATTATAAATTAAATTATCCATATAAATCCATTTTGTTAGATCCAACACTGTCTGAATGTATCTTGTGATTATTATCAATTTCCGACGACGACGACGACGACAACAACTATTAGCGTATGGGATTTCCTGGTGGACATGATTCGGGACGTGATGTCACACGAATGCCACACTCAGCCGATAGAGTGAATAGACATTTCGACAATGACTCTACTTGGGGCGCTAGAGAGAGTGCCCTTCAGGCATCATATTTGAAGACAATGATTGGATTAAATGTAGTTGCTAGGTTAATTTATGTTGCCCTGTGAATTTTTCAATTGGCTGCGTTGCGCACTGACGCCAAGTCACTGGGGCTATATTTCTAGCGCCCAAGAAGAGAGAGGGGGTCAAGGTCAAGCTCAAGTTTATTGGTATGTCCCAAACTGGGCAATTCATGTTACAGCAGATAAATAGGAGCTCCAAAAAAAACAGCAAACATACATAACAAGAAGAACACAGACAGACATGTACAGTACATGGTCACAGGATCAGATCATAAAAGTCAAACAAGCAACCACAACCCTCCCCCCACCCACCTCAAAGCCGCCCTCTCCTGCCTCCTCCATTGATGGCATGAATACAGGTAGGTATAAATGAGAATTTGTGTCTATTGTTTTTAGCTGCAGGGGTCTCCAAACGTTGGCCGGAAGGCAATAATATATACTCCGGATTTAGGGGGTGAGAGCTGTCCGCTCTAATCGATGACGCCTTCCTGAGAACCTGCTCGTCATATATATGACCCAGACAGCTGAATTGTACCCCCACAATCTTGCTAGCCCCCCTCACAATCCCGTTAAGGGCATTCTTCTGTTTAATGCCAAGGTTTCCATACCAACAAATGGCAGCAAAGGAAACAACAGACTCTATGAAGGCCCTATAGAACAAGATCCTCAAGGACTTATCCACCTGAAATTTGGTTAGCTTCTTTAGACAGAAGAGGTGCTGCTGACCTTTCTTACAGACCATTTCAGTGTTCAAATCAAATTTCAGACGATTGTCAATAATGGAACCGAGATATTTATAAGTAGTCACCAAATCCACAGTCACCAAATCCACTGTCTGGCCATTAATGACACTACTCTGAAGAGCTAGTGAAGATTGTCTAAAATCAATGCACATATCTTTAGTCTTTGTGACATTTTGTTGTAGAAATGCCTCTTCGCACCAGGAAACAAAGTAATCTACAACTGGGGGATGGACAGGACACACAAACAATGATTAATATTTGATATATTACATGTTATTGTGAATTTGAAACACAAACATACTTAAAATGAGTAAGCGCCCTCTATGGACCAGCCGCCACTGCTCCTCCCATCTTGACTACTGCAACTCACTCCTCTATGGCATCAGTGCTGCTCCGACAATAATACTCCAACTGCTCCAGAACACATCCAGCAAACTTCTAACTAGCACCAAATCCTGGCACCACATCACCTCGGTCCTAAAAGACATCCACTGGCTTCATGTCTGCCACCAGATTAACTACGCCCCATATCTCACTGACCTTTCTCTCCACCTACCAACCCTCTCTGCCTCTGAGATCCACCTCAGCCTGCCTTCTCTCCACCCCAAAGTCCAACCTTCGCAACTTTGGGGACACAGCCTTCTCCAGTGCACCTCCCAGGCTCTGAAACTCTCTCCCCCAAGACAGTTTTTCAAACCTGCCTCAAGACCCATCTGATCTCTTCTCCATTGCCTCTCTTAGTCTCCCCTACTTATAGTCTAGAAAAGCGCCATATAAATCACATTTATTATTATTATTATTCATTCCTCTACTTTCAGTGTTGGTGTTTAAAGCCATTCTGGTGTGGTTCCTATAGTGACGGCTCTGGTGCTGTTTGAAGGCCTGATTCTGGCCCGGTTCTGGCGTGGTCCTGGCATGGTTATGGTTCCTATAGTGACAGTTCCTCATGCCTCTCAACAACACCACTTTCATGCCCCCGCATGTACCGTGCGGAATGACCTTGGGGGCTTTTAAATGCCACCCGTGGGAGCTCGTTCAACAGTGAGTGTTGCGTGTGAAAAAAAAAAAAGGCCAGAGAGGCTCAGGGTGAAGCTATAAATACGAGGTGATAATCAAAGATTTTTAAAGTCTTCCTGTGATTCAGACCTGGGAAAGGAGGGGCTGGAGAATGAGGAAAGGACAAAGGCAATCAGCCCTTAACCTCACATTTTCACATGAAAAGAAAACAGCTAAAAACTCTAACAACAGCAGGTATTCGCGCACGCACAGTGATCCCTTATGTTTCCTTTCTTCCTCCCTCTCCTCGGCCCTGGCACAGATATTTACAATCCCCAGCAGCCACTGTTGTCTGTTTCCAACCCCCCTGAACCAAATACTTTGCCTTTCTCATTACGAGGTCATGTAAAAGTTGCCTCTCGGCAGGAGCCCGTCTGCCCGGAGGCCGCTATACGGAGCCAGGGAGCCTGGGACTTAAGCATGGTCTGGAGCTCCCTGGCCTGCGCCCGCGACTCCTTTAACAGCTCTCTCCAGCCATCCACATAAACAAGCTACTAGCAGCCCCCCCCCCCCCTGCTTTTAAGGTGGAGGTGGGGGATGATGGGTGGGGGGGCTTTGTGCGTGTGTGTGTGTGTGTGTGTGTGTGTGTGTTGTGTGTGTGTGTGTGTGTGTGTGTGTGTGTGTGTGTGTGGGGGGGGGTGGGGGGGGGGTGTGTGTGTGTGTGTGTGTGTGTGTGTGTGTCTAGATATGTAATGTGTGTGTGTGGGGGGGGGGGGGGGGGGGTCTAGATATGTAAATGTTGTGTGGTGTGTGTGTGGGGGGGGGGGGGGGGGGGTGATCTTGTAGCCTCTGCTCTCTTAAAAGCGCATGGAGGAATGGTGGAGGTAATGCATTTTACTGCAGTGGCGACAGGGGGCTTTACACACACACACACACACACACACACACACACACACACACACACACACACGCACACACACACACACACACACACACACACACACCACATCTCTCTTAATGTTGTCTCTTAATGTTCTTTGGGTTACTGAATAAAATCCCCTACCATGTGTTGTGTGTGCGTGTGCACGCGCTCTCTCTCTCTCTCTCTCTCCTCTCTCTCTCTCTCTCTCTCTCTCTCTCTCTCTCTCCTCTCTCTCTCTCTCTCACTCTCTCTCTCTCTCTCTCTCCTCTTCCCTTCCATCTACGTCTCTGGAATACTTCAAACCTGGGGAAGATTCTCTGCAATCC
>NC_140175.1:39510325-39512825 GCF_963971535.1 Notolepis coatsorum
TTGACTTGACTCCTCTCCTCTCCTCTCCTCTCCTCTCCTCTCCTCTCCTCTCCTCTCCTCTCCTCTCCTCTCCTCTCCTCTCCTCTCCTGTCCCGTCCTCTCCTCTCCTCTCCTCTCCTCTCCTCTCCTCTCCTCTCCTCTCCTCTCCTCTCCTCTCCTCTCCTCTCCTCTCCTCTCCTCTCCTCTCCTCTCCTCGGCGACTGACCAGCTCCCTTTACCAGCCCCTTTTCCGGCAAATCACTCATTTTCATACAATATACTTACCGCTCCCAGTTCCTGCGCATGTCTGGGTGTGAGTGTCACCGTCTGCCTGCCATTGTGTGCTAATTTTAGACCCCTATTATTCTATTAACAAATGTGCGACGGCCAGAGTCACTTTCACATTCATACTTTGCACCCAGAGGGGAAGTCTTCCCTCTCGTCACGGATCAAAGGTCTCCTCTATTGTATCTGACTTCCTGTTACCCTTTTTAGCCTGCCGCGTCTTGTTTTTTCTCGCCCTTCATACCCTACTACCTCTCCTCCCCGCCCCCCGCCCCCCTCTCGCGCCATTCTGGCGGTTCACAGCCTCCCGGATCACTTATAGGACACTGCCGCTGACGGACAGGCCGTGAGAAGATGCCCTATAACCTCCGACGGGTGGCCGAAAGTGGGAACGGACAGGTGATTTGTGGGTGAGAAATCACGCTTGCTCACATGTCCCCGGGGGTTGGGAGGTGAAATGTGGCCTTCTATTGTTGTATTGTCAGCGAAGGTGTCCGACTTTGATAAAAGACCTTGTCACCTTTTATCCACTTCAACTCCTACAGCTGGTGGAGGACGATGGGAGGCCACAGTTGAGTGCATCAGGGTAGGGAAGGTTATACTTCTCATGGATTATTATTATACAAATGACTAAATTGTAAATTGTATGGAGTCAGATACAAATTGCAGATTACCTGGGGCGAGGGGAATTAGCTACGGATTTTTACTCAAGTACTGTATTGAATAAAAAAAAAGTATACTTTTTCCATTTTAGTAAACTCTTTTTCTCAGGGGATCTCTCTTAGTGAAAGATAAGGGTACTTTATCGCTGCAGATTACCTGCTTAAAAATGTAATGAGGCATGAAATCCACTGGATTAGTCAGTACTGGAATCTGGTTGATTTTGGTTACTTTTGGAATTACTTTGCCTCCAAGGCACATTGAACATGAATAGAAATGCAAGATTTATTCCATTGCTCTATTCAAAATAAAAGTCTGTCGTAAAAGATTTATTACGTCTTAAAGTAGTCTGACAGTAAAGCATGGAACGAATTAAGGGTATCGATTTCACGCCCCTTGAAAACATCTGACGATCGACATTGAACTTTCGTTCGACTATGCTTCATTTATTTCAATAACGTAAGATGTATGTTTTATTATCTAAGATTATGGCCTTGCCATATTCCCTCCATTCAGCTACTGCACTGTGTTGGTTGTGTTGATTGGTGGGAAAAAATTATGACACAAGAAACTATAGTTTAGCAGACTGGAAAGACCTGCATATACAAAAGAACAAAATCATAACTCATCTTACTATTGTACTGCTGCCAACTGACCTTGTCCCCCACTGTCCCTGCAACACACACACACACACACACACACACACACACACACACACACACACACACACACACACACACACACACACACACACACACACACACACACACACACACACACACACACACACACACACACACACACACACACACACACGCACACGCACACTCACAGTCTCCGGTACCCTTCACATTGGCCTTGGGCTGTAGGATTTGTGGGGGCAACAAAAGAGCAATTAACAGTCAACCGGGGGAAAGTCTCACTCCCACTGGCTCCACAGTCACCATGGCTGCCACTCCGGCCTAATGAAACACCCTTGAAGCTTGTGAAACCGGCGGCCATTGTGTGTCTGTCTGCACGTCCGTAGCTATACGACATCAATTCCTAAAGTCTTTTGATGGTGGAACTACGCATGAGTAAGAGGGGGGAGGGGGGGGGGATGTTGGGGGTTGAGGGGCATTTGTGACAGATCACACAAATGTTGTTTTACATTGGGGCCAAACCATTGCCATGTTGCTGTTTAGAAAATGCCTTTCTAGTTTCCCCCTTGTTTAGCTAGCGTGGCATACTGACCACATTAGCCAGGGGTGAGGGGGTGGGGTTACGGGGGACGACAGCACACTGATAAGCAAATAAAGTCCCCATTTAACGAATACGCTTCAGGTCACGGGACGCGTGCTTCGGCTTTGCCGTTGTCATCCGTCGGCAAATAAACAATGGGGGCTCGTACCGTATCTTGTCTCGAAACCCGATTCCCCTCCTGAACCCTTAACGAGGCTAAATGAGACCGTTCTGCCTCCAAATTTATTGGTCTAACGAGCAAAAGACGCTTAATAGTGGGAGAAAACATCCTGATCTGTTTAGAGCGGGGCCCTTTCAAGTGGTTCCGTGTCCCTCCTTCGCTCTTTTGTTCTCC
>NC_140175.1:39520325-39535325 GCF_963971535.1 Notolepis coatsorum
ACAATGGTGGAATGAACTACCCACCCCAGTTAGGACAGCCGAAACACATCCAATCTTTCGCCGTCGACTAAAGACGCACTTCTTCAACCATTATCTGAATTAAAAAGAAAAAAGAAAAAAATATCTAACCCTAACTAACCTTACTGTCATGCACTTGTCCTAATAAACTAACCTACACTGTAGCACTCAACACTTTGATGAACATTGTTACTCAGCTGATAGAGTTGTGCCCTTCCTGATGACTTGTCGTACAGAACTTGTAAGTCGCTTTGGATAAAAGTGTCAGCTAAATGACTAAATGTAAATGTAAATGTAGTAGTAGTAGTAGTAGTAGTAGTAGTAGTAGTAGTAGTAAAAGTAGTAGTAGTAGTAGTAGTCATAGGCGCCTACGTAACGGAGCAGGCGATGCACGTGCTCCAGGACTATTGAACTTGGGGGAGCAAACTTGTCTCTTTGCTCCCTCACTTTTTGATCATATGATATATCCCCCCCAATATATAAATCTTATCTAACCATAACTACGTAATTTCAATCAAATTAATAATACGCAATGACACTTAATAGCAAGTTTTAAGTTTCCAAAGATTGCGACACCCCCCTGCCCGATATGGTTTGATCCAGTCCCGCAGACAGAGTGGAGCCCTGCCGGCTCACACTCCAGTCTGCACAGCGCGTCGTGAACACTAGTTTAGGCACAACGCACAACAGCAGGATTTTCCACTAAGTAAGTTCAGTTGTTCAAACAAACTATTATGTTAGACATGTCTTTACTGTCGAGTGGTAGAACATCTACCACGCAATACAATAAAAGTGTTTCACGGTCCGAAATGCCATCTGGTCATACCGTAAGTCCGTAACTAATAAATAATAATAATATAACGTTGGCGTTAGCCGCTAGCTAACGTTGTCATATTATCTAGAATAATAATAATCTCTGTTCTCCTCCATCTCTGTTCTCTGTTCAGTGTGTGAATTATGTTAATCCACAATTACTCAACTGCACTCAATATTTAAATACCAATGCTAGTCTAAATAAATGTAGACAGACAATGTACGCATTAAAAATATAATAATAATAATAATAATAATAATAATAATAATAATAATAATAATAATAATAATAATAATAATAATAATAATAATAATAATAATAATAATAATAATAATTATAATAATAATAATAATAATAATAATAATAATAATAATAATAATAATAATAATAATAATAATAATAATAATAATAATAATAATAATAATAATAATAATAATAATAATAATAATAATAATAATAATAATAATAATAATAATAATAATAATAATAATAATAATAATAATAATAATAATAATAATAATAATAATAATAATAATAATAATAATAATAATGCAATAAAAGTCTGAAAATGAAGGGATTATGTCCATGAGTGTCAGTTTTAGAAATTAAGGCCTGCCCCCTTATATAACAAGTCTCTCTAATAAAGGCCTGGTGCTCTTTGCAGCTGAGGTAAATAGAAGACCTATATTTGAGGATTTACGATAAATCAAGATTTTCAATTATCTTAAGGTACAATACCTGAAATGAAAATGTGTGTGTGTGTGTGTGTGTGTCCAGCCAACCAGGTACCATGGCAGAAAAAAGAAAAAATACAGACATCAGAGCATTTTTCAGTACACCAAAACGCAAAGTAAGAACCCTAGTAGCCTAATAGCTCAAAGACTTAAAGGGCGGGCTCCACAAATAATGGATTGCACGGTGTTAATTGCACCCTTACTTACAATTCATTATGAATTGTAAGTGGGGGACCCTGATGTAAACAAGACAAAAGTCTTTCTCTGGTCTGCATTCCCTTAACAATTGTGTGTATTGAGCCGTACTATATTGTACCCATTCTGCAATATGTTAATAACATTTTTAATCAATCAATAACAGATTGCAGAATGGGTACAGTACAGTACGGCTCAATACACACAATTGTTAAGGGGATGCAGACCAGAGAAAGACTTTCGTCTTGTTTACATCAGGGTCCCCCATTTTCAATTCATAATGAATTGTAAGTAAGGGTGCAATAGAAATGTTTCATAATGATGTTCAGTGTATTCATAAGTGTATTGCTCTCCTTAATGTAGAATGATATGGTGACTGTACAGACTCAGGAAGGAGAGAAAGAGACCCAAGAGTTACAGGTAATGGAAATATCAGACAGCTTAAAGTGTAGGATAACATAACAAATTAAGACACAAATACTTGGATTATATATCCCCCCCTCTCTCCCTTTCTTTACAGATTAGCATAAAGATTGTGTATTCAAACCGGTTCAGTGTATTCATAAGTGTATTGCTCTCCTTAATGTAGAATGATATGGTGACTGTGCAGACCCGGGATGGAGGCAGAGAAGGAGAGAAAGAGACCCAAGAGTTACAGGTAATGGACATTTCAGACAGCTTAAAGTGTAGGATAACATAACAAATTAAGACACAAATACTTGGATTATATATCCCCCCCCTATATATAGTCTATATTATTATTATTATTATTATTATTATAGTAATTGGCTATCATACTGCAATATAAACTGAGTTTTATAGTGAAAAGAGCACCTTTATTGGTCAAGATTTAAGGCTCTATATTGCAGGAAATTGCACGTACAGGTTCATTAAATGAAAAAAAAATCTGCTAATTTTTTTTTTATTATTATTAAAAATATTTAAAAAGAAATCACCCCCACTTTGAACTATAACTAGGCGGCCATGGTAGTAGTAGTAGTAGTAGTAGTAGTAGTAGTAGTAGTAGTAGTAGTAGTAGTAGTAGTAGTAGTAGTAGTAGTAGTAGTAGTAGTAGTAGTAGTAGTAGTAGTAGTAGAAGAAGTAGTAGTAGTAATAGTTGTGGTAGTAGTAGTGTTGTGAAGGGCCAGATTAAAGCTGAGAATCTACATTTATTGTTTTATATACATTGTATATTATTTATATATACACGGTATATCCCTTTAAACCGGCGCTCGAATCATAGTAATATTCGCTTTCCTTATGGATAATGCCCCCTGACGGTGGCGCCAGGCAGTCTCACCCAAAGTCAGGTTCAAAGACAAGCCCAGGCATGTCGTAACATGCCTGGAGACAGCGTATTGATTCCAGACAAGAACTGAGGTTTGGGACTAGATAACCACTTAGGTATATACGCTGGCGCAGGTGCGCACAGCAGCAGTTCGTCTAAGCAAGCAGTGTGACAAGTTCGGTAACAGTGAAGTGAACAGCAGTGCGTCTAACCGTGCGTTGAGAACATGTGCGAATAGAATAGTAAAGTGTCAGAGTTTAATGCAGTAACGTAAAGTTCGACCTAGTTTAATGTGAAGTATAGTGCACAGGAGAACCAGCGGCGGCGATTGCAGAACCATTACTGGTTGGATTATATTGATTTGGAACGTGTTACCCGGAGAAGAGCCTCGTTGATTTCCACTATCGTTTGGGATTTAACCTCGTGAGGATTACACTCGGGCTGGCCTCATGGACAGAGGCTGGCTAGCTATCATAGTTTGCTATCGAGCATTGGATTACAGTTATTGCTTTTGCTGCTGATCGTTGGATTTACAAGGACTGGCTTCTGCACGTGGAGTCCCTTTATTCCTCATTGAATCAGACTGAGTATCCGAACATTCCTCTATCCTCTAGACCTTACAACTCTGAGAGGAACCCAGTGTCTCCAGGCGGTACCAGCGTTGCCTTCTATAATTGCTATTATACGCCAGGTGGCGTCAACCTAGACCCATCGTAGGAATCCTGCTATTCCCAGTGACTCATGCTACTGACTGACTTTATGCATATTCTTCGCCATACAAGCACAACCCTAATTCTCATTCTGTAACCTAATGTTGCATAATAATAAAATACCCTCAAATACTATTTCTTTGTCAATGCCGTGTTCTTATGAGTGTTCACCATCTATATTTGATGTACTGTCTGGCCAGTAATTATAGTACATACCTAGCAGTGGTTTAATCTATCACAATCTTTAATACAGTCAGGGTTTTGTAACCCCTCAGTTACAATTGGTCCTTCGAGCCGGAGGGTATCAGTAATCTTTAATATCATATTAATATTGATATGGCCAGCGGTGGACACTCTCCAAACGGCTGCCCCAAACTAGAGCGCCCGCAGCGCAAATGTCAGCCACCTCCTTACCTGGAGGACTTCGCTTTCGTTTTACCCCCTAGCTTATCTAAAAATACGTTAAATACGGATAAAACGGATAGTTTAAGCATGCCCAATCCTATCGACTTGTCGGCCCTTCCAGTAGAGACCCCAGTGGGTTCAAACGAAACTGACTTAGCTCACGGGGGGGACCAAGCAGGACATGACGTGACTATACCTCAAGACAGCGCCACCGGGACAGACCCCGGAGCGCCCCAGGAAAAAGAAAGCGCCACCGGGATAGACCCCGGAGCACAACCAACCCAAGAGCGCGCACCCGAGACAGACCTCGGCGCGCAACCAGGAGAAGAGTACCGCGCTCAAGAGATGGACCTCGGAGCGCGCCAAGAGAACAGGTCTCCACCAAGCCCTGTCAGCGCCCGATCACCTCCATCAGTGTCATCCCCCAGCGAGGCTGACCAGAGACTAGCGCAAGCCTTCATCGCCACGCTGACAGCTTCAACCGAAAGAGACCGTATCCAGGGTGAGCGCGACCGCCTCCAAGCGCAACAACAGAGTGCGCGCGAACAGTCTGCAGTGGAGCGCGACCGCCTCCAAGCGCAACAACAGAGTGCGCGCGAACAGTTTGCAGTGGAGTGCGAACGTCTCCAAGCGCAACAACAGAGTGAGCGCGAACATTCTGCAGTGGAAAGAGAACGCATCAGACTGGAGGAGAGGCGCCTCCAGACTGAAGAGAACATCCAGCGAGAACACGCCAATGCACAGCGCGAAGCGGAGCGCGACCGGCTGCAGGCGCAGATGATAGAACAATTGATCGCCAGGGCGACCCCCCACTCCTCCACACGGAGCTCCCGGAGATCATCACGACACGGGTCGAGGGCACCTTCCCCTCCCCGACCAGTCTACACGGGACCCAGCCAGCAGGAAGAACCTGCCTACGTCGCCGAGCCCCCTCCCCGACCAGTCTATACGGGACCCAGCCACCGGGAAGATCCCGCCTACGTCGCCGAGAAACTAACTAAGAGACGCCAGGACCTAGCGGAGGACGGGGGAGGACATCAAGCCCACCGGCACGAACCTATCTTGGACCAGGAGGCCCAGTACAGCCCCGACCCCAGCCCCGAGCCACTGCGTTACGAACCCCCGACCCAAACCAGGGTTGAGTTTAATACACAGTCAGCACCGAGGAGCAGCACCTGGGGGCCCGGCCTCTGGTACCCACCCAGCACTAACCCACTACCCCACGTACGGGGAGACTCGCCAAGGAGGCCTCTCCCCCTACGCTCATCGGTGTCCCAGCCATCCATGGCATCTTACCTTGGAACGCCGACGTTCCCAGACTTTACGCGTGAGGACAGAGCACAGTACACAGAATTACGCATGTGTTTAGAGACTATAATGTCCGATGTCCATGACGAGTCTTATAAATATGCCATCCTCCTCAAGCATCTCAAGGTGCCCAGAGCGCATAACATAGCGCTGGCATATTCGAACTCAAGCACCCCATACTCAGCGGCTCTGGTGGCCCTCGACGCGCGCTATGGACGCATATGGGATTACGTGATCCAAGAAATACAAGATATCGACCGCCTCCCCCCAGCCAAAGACAATAGAGCACTAGATGACCTCTCTATCAAGGTACAATCCCTTGTGGGGATGCTGGGGTCACAAAAGGAGAAGGGGAGATATGAACTGTATGCAAATTCTAACGTGGAGCGGATACTGGAGAAGCTCCCTCCAGCCCGTCAAGAGCGTTTTCGGCGGCAGAAAGACCACAGTGACCCCAACGGCGCAGAACCATCCCTCCTAGACCTGGCTGATTTTCTCGCCAGGGAGGTCAGCAGTCTACGATTAGACACATTCGTGTGGAGTGGCTCTGACCCGAAAGATGGACCGAGAAGGTTCAACGACAACCGCCGGTCTGTGACCGTTATGCACCAAGCCGAGGCTGTGTCACGGCAGACAAGCCACAACCCCCACAAGGAGAAGTGGAAGGCTGTCTGTCAGTACTGTGACAGTGAACACCAGCTGTCACAGTGCGACGCCTTCAAAGACTTAACCACAGCCGAAATAGGTCAGTGGCTTAAGGACAAACGCCGCTGCTTCCGCTGCGCGCGCGGCCACATGGCAGCCGATTGCCGCCTGAAGAAAAGATGCGGCAAGTGTGACGGCGCCCATCTAGAAGTCCTGCATGAGAGCAACAAGCGTTCGCCAGGAAACCAAAGTAGGCCCGTCACGGTGATGTACCAGGCCGAGGCGGTGTCACCACTGACCAGTCATGAAACCACCCCCTGGTGTCCTGACTGTTGCAGCAGACACGGGGACCCACAGCACCACCCGTACTACCACGAGTCGGCGCCACCACCGCCGAGTTACAACTCCCCCGCCAGAGAGGAATGGGAGATCGCCTGTACTTACTGCGACGGCGGACACTGGCTGGCACAGTGCGACGAATACAAGACACTGAACCCCGCCGAAATTGATCAGTGGCGTGAGGCGGACCAGGCGGGCGCCGCTCACCGCGCATCACTGTGCGGGGCCCACCAGCGAAGATTAGCCAAACAAGGCAACCGACCAACAGGAGTGCTCCACATAGACCCCAAGCATAGCGGGAGCCCCCGAGTGCTCATCAAAGTGGTCAGAGTGCTCCTAAGCTACGAGGACAAGGTCCTGGACACTTACGCCGTCCTAGATGATGGGTCTGAAAAGACTCTCCTCCTCGCTTCCGCCGCAGCCCAGTTGGGCCTGCGGGGTACCAAAGAAACAATGACAATCCGTACTATTCAGCGAGACCTGAAAACCATAAAGGGCAAGAACGTCTCATTCACAATAGCAGCGGTCGGGCAGCCCGAGAAGCGGTACAGCATCACTAAGGCATTTACAGGCCATGACATAGGTCTGTCAAGCTACAACTACCCCATCACACAGCTGACGGAGAAATACGCGCACCTACGCAGACTACCTATACCGCTCATCGACGGCGCCACACCGACCCTGCTCATAGGCTCCGACCATGCGGACCTCATTGTCCCAATCGAGGCGGCCCACATCGGACCCAAAGGATGCCCAGTCGCGGTCAAGACCCGCCTGGGCTGGACGCTCCAAGGCCCTCTCTCCGGGCCTTCCTGCCAACCCACGTCTACACGCTGCCTGTACGCAAAGGTGAGCGACACAGGCCACTCTCTCGTACAGCCCGTTGAGAGGCTATCGACATTAGACAAGAGGCCTGTGAGAGAACAGTGGGCTCAAGAAGAAGGAGTTCCGAACTCCACCCCCCTCAGCTGCGCTCCAAGCGACGTAGCTGACCTCGAACCCAGCACCCCAAACTACCTCTTGATGGGGCGGCCGGAACCGGCCCCTCCTCAGACGGGGTACAGACCGAACAAGAGGAACAGACGGAGGATGTGGAGACACAGCCAAGCACAGATCAACCAGTCTCGGGCCCGCTTCCTCCTAAGCGACCTACCATCCCGTCCAGCCCGTCAGAAGTGGGTAAAGGACAGGGACAACCTGAAGGTGGACACAGTCGTTATGATCATGGACCAGTCACTACCCCGAGCTGCGTGGCCGGCCGGCCGCGTCAGCAAAGTGATTACTGGTGCCGACGGGAAGGTCAGAGCGGCAGAAGTTATTGTCCAAGGGCAGACCTACACCCGACCCGTGGCGAGGCTGATAGAGTTGCCAGAGCTCCCTGACTCCCCTGATGACGATCATGACCCACTGACTTTGTAGATTGCCCTACTCCTCACAACAGATATTGAGCAGTTGACTGGACTATTAATCTGTCTCCCTTAACTAATTAGGTGCGGACTAATTAGGAGGCGGCTGTTGTGAAGGGCCAGATTAAAGCTGAGAATCTACATTTATTGTTTTATATACATTGTATATTATTTATATATACACGGTATATCCCTTTAAACCGGCGCTCGAATCATAGTAATATTCGCTTTCCTTATGGATAATGCCCCCTGACGGTGGCGCCAGGCAGTCTCACCCAAAGTCAGGTTCAAAGACAAGCCCAGGCATGTCGTAACATGCCCGGAGACAGCGTATTGATTCCAGACAAGAACTGAGGTTTGGGACTAGATAACCACTTAAGTATATATGCTGGCGCAGGTGCGCACAGCAGCAGTTCGTCTAAGCAAGCAGTGTAACAAGTTCGGTAACAGTGAAGTGAACAGCAGTGCGTCTAACCGTGCGTTGAGAACATGTGCGAATAGAATAGTAAAGTGTCAGAGTTTAATGCAGTAACGTCAAGTTCGACCTAGTTTAATGTGAAGTATAGTGAACAGGAGAACCAGCGGCGGCGATTGCAGAACCATTACTGGTTGGATTATATTGATTTGGAACGTGTTACCCGGAGAAGAGCCTCGTTGATTTCCACTATCGTTTGGGATTTAACCTCGTGAGGATTACACTCGGGCTGGCCTCATGGACAGAGGCTGGCTAGCTATCATCGTTTGCTATCGAGCATTGGATTACAGTTATTGCTTTTGCTGCTGATCGTTGGATTTACAAGGACTGGCTTCTGCACGTGGAGTCCCTTTATTCCTCATTGAATCAGACTGAGTATCCGAACATTCCTCTATCCTCTAGACCTTACAACTCTGAGAGGAACCCAGTGTCTCCAGGCGGTACCAGCGTTGCCTTCTATAATTGCTATTATACGCCAGGTGGCGTCAACCTAGACCCATCGTAGGAATCCTGCTATTCCCAGTGACTCATGCTACTGACTGACTTTATGCATATTCTTCGCCATACAAGCGCGACCCTAATTCTCATTCTGTAACCTAATGTTGCATAATAATAAAATACCCTCAAATACTATTTCTTTGTCAATGCCGTGTTCTTATGAGTGTTCACCATCTATATTTGATGTACTGTCTGGCCAGTAATTAAAGTACATACCTAGCAGTGGTTTAATCTATCACAATCTTTAATACAGTCAGGGTTTTGTAACCCCTCAGTTACAAGTAGTAAAAGTAGTAGTCATAGTAGTCATAGTAGTAGTAGTAGTAGTAGTAGTAGTAGTAGTAGTAGTAGTAGTAGTAGTAGTAGTAGTAGTAGTAGTAGTAGTAGTAGTAGTAGTAGTAGTAGTAGTAGTAGTAATAATAATAGTAGTAGTAGTAATTCTCAAATGACTCATCCATCATCAGTTACATCACAGACAATTAGGATGAGTACTGAGCCCTGGTGGAGAGCTTCGTAGGGTGGTGCAAAACCAAGGAGCTGGTGTTGGACTACCGGTGAAGCAAGAAGAGGCTCCCAACTCCCATCACTATCTAGGGGAGGAGGTGGAGATGGTGGACACCTACAATTTCCTGGGAGTACACTTGAACAATAAACTGGTCGGACAACACTGAGGCCAGAATAGGCTGTTCTTCTTGAGGGGACTCAGGTCCTTCAATGTGTGCAATAGACCTGTTCGCTGTTTACAAACATACCGTGTTCGAGCCAATCAGCAATATCAACTGATATCAACTCAATATCAAATATATATATTTTTTTATATATCAGACCAACTAGGCTAGGCTATATGTATGCTATATGCTATATGCAAAACAACAGATCGCTAACGCTGTCTTGTCCGTGACGAAGACGGGCATGAGCACTTGGATGGTCCCCGGGCGTGGCTCACGCCACAGCCCTCGTCTGCTCCTGGCTGCCCTTGGGGAGAAGGACGATGGGATGGGTTAAGCGCAGAGGAGTATCGCATCGGTGATCCTACAGACAATGCATGCGTGTGTGTTCCGGTGTGTGTGTGCCGCTAACATTGAGTGTCGTTGCATGCCAATTAATGACCTCTGCGACAGGTCCTGCATTATTATTATATTAGCTATAATGTCCTAGAGAAACTACCACCACCTAAAGAATGCTTATTATACTTTGTTTTATCCATGTTGAGAGTGAATAACAGGTAGGCAGCGAGGTGCAATGTAGCGCTTGCTCAACAGGAACAAAGTCGGTGGACAGCGCCTGGTGCTGAAATAACAAACGAGCAGTGTGGTGTGAAATTAAAACACCATTTCAGTAAGTCATTCAAACTTTATCTTTACTACTTATATGACTGTGACGGCTGGGTAGCGCAGTGGAGAATGCACTCGCCTACCACCGCAGAGACTCTGGGATCGAATCCAGCTGTCAGCGGTACCTCCGGTTTGGTCAGTCGTCCCTACTAACACAATTGGCAGTGTTAGCGGGTGGGAAGCCGGCGGGGTATGTGTCGTTGTAAACTGCGCCTGTTCAGCAGGGAGGGGATTGGGGGGAAATAGCGTGAACCTCCGCACGCGTTACATTCCCCCAGTGAGAGTCCTCGCTGTCAGGTAAAAAGAAGCGGCTGGCTGACTCCACATGTATCGGAGGAGGCATGTGGTAGTTCTACACCCTCCCTAGGCCAACAGTGGGACAATGCGCGCAACGACCAGGAAGGGAATCGGCATAACGACTAAATTGGGATGGGAGCAAAATACAGAAAAAAGTGAGAACAAAGAAAAATAATATTATTAAAAAAAAATTATACAATTTGGCTTTTAACCCTCTAAAGCCGGGCGCAACACTAGACATGTTTTGTAAAACATTAAATATCTTTGGATTTGGGGCGCTCCAGTAGCACACCATATAGCGCGCTGAGTCGCGAAGCGGTCGTCCCGGGTTCGTTTCCCACAGTGGCGGCTCTACCACTAGGGGCGCTAGGGCGCCGACCCACCTGCTGGCCAGCTGCTGTTAAATCAGAGAAGAAGACAATAAAACTTTTTCGTTTTTGTGTTTTATAGCCCTATAAATAATATAAACATGTTTAAAATTAATAATATTTACTCATTTTAAGTATGTTTGTATTTCCAATGCACAATATAACGTTATTATCTAAATTAAAAAAACATCGTTTTCCAGAGCAGGAAGTGACATCACGTTTCTTTTTTTTTTTTTTTTTTTTTTTTTTTGGCCCGGGCTATACGCGATAGCGATCTGAGTGCGCGTCACAGTTTGATCGCTGTCTCCGTCACAGCCAATCAGTGCATACGGCGTTGTGCGTTGAAATATGACTATTATGTTGGAATCCGAGCGCGATTTGAAGCGGTCTAGAAAGCAGCGTGAACTTCCGTGAGAATTTCCATAGCCGCATTTCGCGGAGACACTCTCTGATTGGCCGACGCCAGTATTTTTTTCCAAGGCAGAATTTCACAGAGACGATCTCTGATTGGCCGAATCCAATTTCTAATGTTCCAATTCTAGCTTCTAGCTTGGTTCCTGGTACTAGGACTGTTGTTTGTCTTAGAGCGTGCCGTGCCGTGACTGCAAGTTCTTTAGACTGTTAAGCTTAGGCACTCTTTCAAAGTTGGTTAAGGTTAGAGTTTGTCTTAGAGCATGGCGATAGAACGCCAGGTAGTTTGCAGTCTGTTCGAGCGGAAATGGACAAAGGAATGTACTTGTTGAGTGTTGTGCTAACGTCGACGAGCTCAGCTGAGCTAACACTTGGCTAACAAGCTATATGGTGGATTATACACGTTTTTCAAGCTCTCCTGCCCTGGACGTTTCAACTAAACAGTGAGTCTCTCTCTCTCTCTCTCTCTCTCTAACGTTAGTACTAGTACTAGGCTGGTGCGGGCTAACTGGCTATCGTTCTGGCAGCTAACGTTAGTACTAGTACTAGGCTGGTGCGGGCTAACTGGCTATCGTTCTGGGAGCTAACGTTAGTACTAGTACTAGGCTGGTGCGGGCTAACTGGCTATCGTTCTGGCAGCTAACGTTAGTACTAGTACTAGGCTGGTGCGGGCTAACTGGCTATCGTTCTGGGAGCTAACGTTAGTACTAGTACTAGGCTGGTGCGGGCTAACTGGCTATCGTTCTGGCAGCTAACGTTAGTACTAGTACTAGGCTGGTGCGGGCTAACTGGCTATCGTTCTGGGAGCTAACGTTAGTACTAGTACTAGGCTGGTGCGGGCTAACTGGCTATCGTTCTGGGAGCTAACGTTAGTACTAGTACTAGGCTGGTGCGGGCTAACTGGCTATCGTTCTGGGAGCTAACGTTAGTACTAGTACTAGGCTGGTGCGGGCTAACTGGCTATCGTTCTGGGAGCTAACGTTAGTAGTACTAGGCTATCGTTCCGTGATTTGTTTACTTGGTAACACGGGTTGCTAAGGAATTTAGGTTCGAGGTTGAAGAAATCTCTCTCTCTCTCTCTCTCTCTCTCTCTCTCTCTCTCTCTCTCTCTCTCTCTCTCTCTCTCTGCTTAACGTTGACGTTTGTAAATAGTTTTTTTAGGAGCAGTACTACTGCTGGCCATTCATGAAGCGAGACATTGCTGATTGTTTATTTATCGATGGCTCATTGATTTAACTACTGCAGCTCTCTCGGATTGAAAATACGTGGATTATGGCTTGTTCAATATCGTCTATGTTTGAATGAATGAGAACTTTATTAACAGATTGCAGAATGGGTACAATACAGTACGGCTCAATACACACAATTGTTAAGGGGATGCAGACCAGAGAAAGACGTTTGTCTTGTTTACATCAGGGTCCCAGATTTTCGATTCATATCGATAGTTTAATAGCTAGCCTTGGCTCGTTTAACAATATGCAAAATATGTGTACAGCCCTGTACTCATACTGAAGTTATTCTTGGTATATAATAGGTCTGATTGTGTAACGAATCGATTCCACGTCGCGCTGTGTGTGAGAGAGAGAAGGAGAGAGGGAGAGATCTGCCTATGTTTGTAGACGGGCGAGTTTTGTTTCTAACTTTTCTATTTATATATTGTGTTTCAAGTTGTGAATTAGAGTCTAGACTATACTTTATTTGACTGGTTGTGTGTTGTTGTAGTAACAGCTGAGCGACTCGTTCATAAGAGCCGATTCATTGCCGTGAGCGTGAGTCGAATCGCTCACGTCTTGCCATGAGTGTTGCGTGGTACTGTACTGTACATGTTTGCATTTTGCAAAATGTTTGGTATAGCGCCCCTAGTGGCGAAGTACCCACCGGCCGCCACTGGTTTCCCACTCCCGGTGACCATTTGCCGCATGTCTTCCCTACTTCTCCTCCCGTTCTCCCTCTCCTCTATTGGCCCTGCGTGGCCAGGAAAAAGCTGTAAAAATGCTAAAAGATAATTAAAAAAAAATATATATATATATATATATCTTTGGATTTGTTTGTGATAAAGACTTGCTTTATTGTATCGGAATCTATTGTCATCTCAAAATGTTGTGCATAGAATCTTGAAATATCTAGATTGGTTGTTTTCTCTGGACTGCATCTAATCCGCTGTATCATATATCTATGTCTGTCACTATAGCCAATGGATAATAATGGTCATGTGGACTGGGAGAACCAATGGAAAATTCCTATTGTTTCTCAATAGTCCTGTGCGCTCCACAGAAAGGGCCGTCAGATAGAAGCATTGGTTGCGCGTAATGTAAGATAGACCGATAAGAGAGAGGCGCTTGTCTCTGGTTTTATAATAAAATGGCAAAAAGACAAAGGTATAATGTTCAGTGCAAATGTGTATGTCGGTTACAGTTTATTATGCCACCTATGCAGCTCGTTTATTTTGTCCATTCTCTGCCTCTGCCACAAATGTATGTCTGTCACAGAGTTAAATGTTTTCACTATCAATATTAAATTAGCCATTGTTTTTGTTTCCAGCCCCCTATACAATGGCTTGGAAAAAAGGTGGCCCTCGGCCCAACTTAATTGCCTACCCCTGTACTACTACCTATCATGCTAATATGTCTATACAACTATCCACTCAAGTTCTACACTATTTGACAAACAATGCCACTTAGCTGCCAGAGATTTCACAATTTGTAAGTTGCAATTAGCAATTAGCAGTAGTAATAGTTGTGGTAGCTGGAATATTAATCATAATAGTAGTAGTAGTAATAGCAGCAGTAGTGTATATATACAGTACAGTTGTATATCATTATAATGTACATACAGTAAGGAAGTAGCGCATTACATACCATATGTGGTAAACTGTGCGGTACTCTACACATTTGTACACATTACATTGGCAGCATATGCAAACAAAAATAACTTTTCATTTATTGAGTATTGCTGCCAAACCATAACCATAACCTCAAATAACTGTCATCTGGTATTACAGTGAGAAAATAATAAATTGTCAAAAGTGAAATTCATAATTTACTGTACGTTCCCTTCCATTTCACAGCCACTGACAGATTGGACAGGAGTGTGAGCGATGCAGTGCCAGTGCTAAGTTAATGCACTACACAGTATGCCAACTCCTTCTGCCTGTAAAACTACCATTTCCCTGACATTTTAAACATGCATCTGGAATGTCTATTTTCAGCTCATCTATTGTCTGCGGCAAGCCATTATAATATAATAAAAAATCTTCACAGAATATATTATAGTGTGACATGACAGTGACATGGAAGCAATTCAGTGAAGATTTTTATTTTATCACAACCTTGAGCAAATGCTGAAGTGCCTACCTCAAAATCACCAAGTAATTCCACAATGTCTGCTTTACAACGACAATAAAATACCTTTGTCTCATTCATTAGTCTCCCCTCCTGCACTTGATCAATGTCACTCAAAACCCCTCTCCGCTGGGCTCAGATGGCTGGACCCACTGTGATGACATCATCACAAAAGGCCAAGCACTCAGTGCTAAAGGCCAAGGAGGACTCCAGCCAGTGGAGTGGAGCAGAGCCCCCAAATAGAACCCCTGACGGCGGGGAGCGCGGCCAATTCATGTCTAAATGTGAACACGACGAGGGAGAAATTCAATTGCACGCATGCTTTGTGATCATACAATGGGAGTTCTGTAACATTTTAGGGAGCCAAGAATGGGTCTGAAGCCGGGTGCTCGCCCTCCCTCCCTCCCCCCTCCC